>NC_090935.1:199202911-199502911 GCF_040938575.1 Ambystoma mexicanum
GATTGCTGAGAGTTTTCAAAGGAGATCCATGCGAGATTTTAAAGGTATTTCGACTTGGAGTGTTTGGAAAAGAAATCCGAGATGGCAAGGATATTCATTTTAAGTAGAGGATTCTGCTACCCCATGAGAGCACCGGAATTCTGCATAGCCTCCACTCGCTCAGAATGAAGGAAAAAAGGCTGGATAATTTGCTTTGTACAGACTGCTATTATGTTTATGCAGACTCAGCCCCAATGATTGGTCGTTGGTTGCCCGGACGTCTTAGGGTCTCTGGGAGAAGGCTGCATATTGCAGGGTATTACCACAGCTGCAATAGCTGAAACTAATTATGTTCATTTGGCGCTGCCTCCCCACAGTATGCGGATAAAGGAAGGCACACAACACCTTTTCTTTGATCCACACCAACAAGCATTCATCAACTCTCCTAACAACATGTAGCTCTGATCTAAATAAACATATCTCGCAGTGTATTCATTTATAATTCCAAAAGAATCACATAGAATATAAACATTGAGGTATACATATAACATGTGTATATAAAATGGATACTTCAATTACTTTAAAGTGTACAATAAAATATAATACACAACATTATACCTTCTAAAGTATGGCACACTTAAAAGTATATCCTCTAAGCCTAAATGGGTCTCTCCTGTGCTGCTGTTGTGGGGACAGTCTCCAGGGGGATACAAGTCCTTGGAACGTGTAGCCTTAATAAAAGTACAGAATGGTTGATGAACGCGATTTTCATCCACATTCTTGGGTGTTAATGAACATTCTATGCACTTTACTTATTTAACTTAAGTCTTACCTATTGAGTACAAATCCAAACTTAATAGTGGAACTAATGTCTCCTTGTGACATAGACCTACATGCATTTTTGTGTTGCTTACAGTATACAACGGTAATCACAATGCATGAACAATGGGACCCTATGTCTCTTCTGTCCACCACAAATGCGAACAGAAATGGAAACCATATAATTCAGTGCTATTGAAGCGAAACCCTCTGCATCTTTCACAAGGCCTTCTGGGGCCTGGGGCATCAATACCATCAACTCTCTCTTCCTAAATATCTTCCTTCTCAAGCTCTTCGCTCATCCGCCTCCAACTCCCTCAGGGTCAGTCGCTTCTCCAAGCAACAAGTTAGTAGTAGATATCTTTCTTCGGCTGGCGCCTCCCTCTGGAACAGCCTCCCTGCCTCCCTTAAACTTGAGGAGAACCATCTCTGGTTCCGGAAGTACCTCAAAACCTTCCTCTTTGCTTCTGTATTTTCTCCTCCTCTTCTCTGCTGACCTCCTGGTTGTAACCGGAACTGCACCGGCTACCTGGACACCCTCTGATCTCTGGCCCAGGCCCTTCCCCCGCCAGCGCACACTCCTGCACTGCCCACCTGGCAACCCCCGCACTTGGCGACTGTTTATGTATCCCTACAGTCCCCCTACCAGCCCTTGCCATCTGATACCCGCACTTATCCATGCACTTGCCACCTGCTGGCCGTTACTTACTTACTGTTGTCATTTTCTCTCATGTACTGCACTGTTCCTATCCCCTTCACACGCTCTTGCACAATCTAAATGACACCTGGCCTAGTAGGATCGCTGTTTGTCCTCCCTTTGTTCCCCTCCCTTGCCTCATCGCGCCTTGAAAAACTTGTGTATAGGCGCGTTATAAATGCCATATCATATCATATCATATCAAGGAATTTCATGGGCAACATATGAGGTTTAAGTCACTGATTTAAAATACATTTCTGAAATATGTGGTCTTTTTTGGCATATTTGTATAATGGGATTCAATGCCCAATATTAACAACAAACCTCTTTTCATTAACAAACATGTATACCCGCAAGAAAGTGTTTTTCGGTGGATTTCAAGATGGCCGCTGCTGAGGACAGACATACAATCAGAGCAAATATAGAGATGTTGCAGCTTTCACTTTATGCAAGTGCCCAGAATGTGAGACTGCATATTCACCGAGGATCTATCTGTGAATCAAGAATTCCATCCCTAATGAATTAAAGAACGTGTTGCCACCCATTCTGTGATGGGAGTTATACAGCAGTAGAATTTCCACTACCCTTGCTATTCGTGTCCCAAATCCATGAGAAAGAACGTAACCTTTGAATGTTTGATCATTCTGTGCCCCTTAGCTGAGTAAACTGTCTGTCAGTGAGACGAGAGATGGGGGCACACTATTACAACAAAGTCTTGGTCCCAGATGACACTGTGACTGGTGTAGGAACAGGAAACATATTTACTTTAGTTCAAATATGGACATCAGGTAAGTATCTAGGGGACAGCATCCACCAGCACCCTCTCTCTAAGTCAACCCGTATTCCAACTGACACTCCCAGAACAGATAACATTCACTCACTCAACATTCCATGTTAGTCACTCCAACATTCCATGCACACAAAGCACACAAAGCAGATTGCAAGGGAATGGCAAGTCACAACACAGACCTAAAGTAATGTGTTATCAAGTGGAAAGGTGTGAGGTGAAGTATTGGAAACTACGGCTATAGCACGTGGAATCGGAAGAGAATAATCCGTATCCAGTGATTGGGCAATGCAATTTAAACAGACAAGGAGCGCTATTTCCTTAAATTAACAGGTAGGACATATGGGTAAATGGTCAAGTGTGTAGAATGAATATGGCAAGATATATAAGGTCAGTGGTAAACAATTGTTTCTAGGAATTTGGAAGAATATTACAGAAAGACAGTAGGAAAATAGGTTGATAGTTACATGGATGAGTGGTACCCAATTATGGGGCTGATTCATGGAATTTGTGCGCCGAAAAACGGTGATTTGTGCACCATTCTTCCCGCAAATCCCCATTTGTTAAACAGGGATTTGCGGGCAGAATGGCGCACAAATCCCCGTTTTCCGGGCGCACAAATTCCATGAATCAGCCCCTGTTCTTTTTCAGGAGAGGGAGAACATAATTAAGTACTCGCATAGTCAAAGGATAGGAAAGTGGAGTGTGCACAAGTATGGTGGCTGTTCTTAATGTTGCTCTGCAAAACTACCCCTCCTCGTACAAGTTAAAGGAAGGCAGTAGTCATGTACAACTCACCCAAGTGTTCATGTGTGGCAATGTTCCACAAAAGTGCACAAAAGGTATTGATTTGAACATGGATTTTTTTTATGGAAGTGGTAAAATAATCCGCTGTATAAAAAGCTAATAAAAAAGATCTCATGATGAAGAAAATCGGAATAACAAGAGGACGGTGTTTACAGTTTACCACATTAGCTTAAGATGTCGGACAAATTGACAAGTATCCGAGTTCAGACTCTATATCAGACTCCTAAAAAACTACGTTTTTTGCTTATTTCTGATCTTTAACACAATTTGGCAGGGGGGCAGCACTTCATGAGCGAAACACATGTTAAGCAATCAGGATTCCATGTAGTGTGAATGATGAAGTGACAACAGCGTAAGTGAATTGTAAGCAGCAATGCACTCTGGAATGCAAAATAAATCCCTAGTATGGAAACATATGGCGGGTCTCAATGATATGATATGATAGTTTATTTAAATAGCTCCTATACAGAAAGTGTTTCAAAGCGCTTAAAGGCAAGGGAGGGAACAAGGGCCAATGCAATGACATTCTTATAGGCCATGAACATTAAGGATGTGAAATTAACTATGGTACTCGGCCTGATGTCATTTCAGATAGCGCAAGAGTTAAGACATAGATAAGGAAGGGAGGGGGAGAGTGGGAAGGAAATGGAAACTGACAGGCGACTACTGTACTAGGCCTGACGACATTTCTGGTAGAGCCGGAGAAAAACAAAAGGTGAGGGGGAGGGGTGCAGAAAGCGAGGGAAGGAACAAAACAGGCGACTATCGTACTAGGCCTAGCAACATTTCAGATAGTGCTGGAGGGAGGGGCGGGAACAATTAAGGAGAGGCGAAGGAGACAGACGAGGTTGCTTGCATATTAGGTCCAGGGACAATTCTGATAGAGTAAGTGCATAGAAGAAAGTAAGGGGAGGAGATTGGAAAAGGGAGAAAGGGAGAGGAGGATAGGACAGAGAGTAAGCAGTCAAAAAGACTGGAGAAGCAAGAGGGGAGAGCGTATACAATAGCATAAATCCATGAGTACAAGATACAAAGGAAGTCCAGCATACGAGTTAAGAAAGGGTGACACACCGGGAATAGAGATAAAAGAGCAGCCAGCCAAGTGATCAGTGATCAAGAAAGACAAATGAAGGATATTTAGAAGAAGCAAAAGTCAATAGGAACACACAACCTCTATATATAGCCATATAAAAGGTCTAACAAATACACAAGTTATTTATTTAGCAGCAGAGACTGTGTGTATAAAAAAGAAGCACACTATTTTCCAAGTCCCAATAGAAAGAACACCTGCCATGCATGATGTTTCCATAGTATGCAGTCGTTGCCTTCTTTGGATGCCTTCATAATGCCAAGCATTAGGGCATAATGTGAAATGAATTCCGTGGCAGGACAGCTAGGACTGACGAGCCCTGCACTGAATCAGGCAAATCGCAGCAGATGGCAGCAAGCAGAAGCAAACAATCTGATGTAATTCATCAAGGTAATCAAGGAGGACGTCCTTGAGTAGCAGCTCAGCGGGCCAATTACCACCAGAATCACAAAGAGCGACCAAGGCGAAGGTGCTCATGATGTAGACACATGATACTCGGCAACCCTCAATGAGACGAGTTCACACCATGTTAATGAAATGTGTTTAACTTTAAGTGCCAAGGACGAGTATACTCGTCCTTTTTACATAGACTTCAATAATAGCCTGGCACTTAAGGGGTTTTAAAGGAATGAACACCGCAGTGCTTTGTTCAGTGCATTATGTGTGTCATGTTGTCATCATTGTGAGCAATTAAATCAGTATTTCTCGGTAGAAAAATGTTAAAACCGCCAATGAAGACTACAAGTGGCAACATCAAACACTCCCTCCCCTCCCCCCTCCATTGTCCATCTGGTGTTCTAGTTGGCCTAATGAAGCGTCTGTCATTGTGCAATTGATGTTCTCTGGCTGATTGTCACTGTGCATGTAGCACTGGCGTTTAGTGTGCCACAGTTTCCCCATCCCTTCACCACTAAGTTTAAACTCCATTAAAAAAAAGTAAGCTTCTCCAGACAAGCTGTGCTCTATTGCTGCCAGTGCTAGGAAGTTGGCATAACGTCGCCGCCGACCTGTGTGTCATGACAACATGTACAACTGCTTGGTGTATAACTCATATGTAACCTACATTAACGCTGTTTGTCAAACTGAGTTTTCGTAATATACGTTCACTCTACACTGGAATCTAAGGAGGAGTGGGAGTTGGCAAGACGAAAATAGTTTTGAGCCATTCCAAGCGCTGACAACTCCCCCAGTCCAGCAGGATGCAATCAGAGGTAATTCAGTACTGCAGTTTGTTTGTATTTTGGTTTCCTTTGCTTAATGCTACCAGAGAACCTTGTTTGTGCATGACACCAAAACTCAATGCAAAACACGTAATGGTTTAAATTAATGCGGCTTGGGGTTTGAGGTGGAAATTAGATCCAATTTACAAATGGCAAGAACACAAAAAAATGCCAGTATATTTTGAAAGACCTTTTCAGCTTTGTTACAAATGTTTATTATATGAGTTTATTGTACTAAAAACCCTATGAAAACTAAGGGGGTACTTCATAGAATTTGGCGCACAAGTGGCACACGCGGCTGGCGACAAGCGTGCGCGTGCGGCAGTCTGCTCCAGCTGCGTGCGCCAAAACCCATTTCAGCGCACAGCGTATTCATGGATTTTAACATCTGTAACCAGCCGTGGCGCAGAGTGGGCCAGCGACCCTGCAGCAGCGCCATTTATGCCCCCAACCCCGCCCTGTGCGCCATGAACAGCGCACAAATCCAGTACATGGCGCAAAGGTCAGTGGACCAGCATACAGCCCCTCAACCACAAAAACGTGTGTAAAACTCTCAGCGCACCCCTTAGAATACACATACCCCTCACACGCTAGCGAAATCGCATGTAAAACTCCCCGTGCACCCCTCAGAATATACATACCCCTCTCGCGCTAGCAAAATCACATGTAAAACTCCCTGTGAACCCCTCAGAACACACGTACACCTCTTGTGCTAGCGAAAACGCATGTAAAAGTTCCCATGCACCCCCGAAATCCATGTACCCCCCTCCCCAAGGCCTATCGCGTGTGAAACTTCCCGCGCACCCCTCAGAATACACATACCCCTCTCGCACTAGCGAAATCACGTGTAAAACTCCCAGCACACGCCTCAGAATACACGTACCCCTTCAATTCAATTCAACACTACAGCTAAGTCAATGCCTAGTCTGGGATACTGAATGGAAACCCTTATTGATATATCTTTATGTCCAGTTTATGCGTTCTGGATGACTACCCCTATATAACACCCCTCTCTTGGAATCCCCCTGACCCCACTGAGCCAAGAAGTAGTTCTGTTTTGCAAGTTAAAAGGTTTATTTGATAATTTAAACAATAGATATATATATCACACTTCATAATAATTAATAATTGAATATCACACTTAATCTGAGCAGTAATCAATAATGGATAGTCTGGCACTAGCACACTTGTGAATAGGAACAGAAGAATAAGGTGGTAGAGAATACTTTATATAAGTTCAGATGGATGTAATGTTGAATGAAAATGCAATACAGAAAATACTCAACATGATTTCAACAAAACAATGTAATCACTTTTCTCTGGCAATCCCCTCCCCCCTTTATGCAATGCAAGGAAATGGAAGGAAAGCACACAGTTCTCAGAAATGCAATCAAATGTAATTCAGTTCACCCCAGCAAGCTTAGACTACAGAAGTTACACAGGCCCAAAATGCTTTTATATGTGCTGGCAATGAAGTGAAAAATATGCTAAAATGCTTTTAATTCCCTCTAGAGGTCCAGGGTGAGTGGTGTCAAGTTAATATTAGTCCAGGCTCACTCTAGCAATGATTCAGGGATGGTTCTTAAGAGGCAAACAAATTTTTAGCAAGGAAAGCAAGGAAGCTGCTGTTTTCACACGTGGAGAAATTTGCAAATCGCGGTAAATTCGCGAGTGCGTCTTTCGCGATTGCGGCAAAACTATCGGGAATAACAATGCGGTTCTAGGTTCTTTGAACAGCCAAGATTCCCAGCTTTCAGAGGAAAGTTACTGCAAGTCTCTAAGACAAACGGTCACGGAGATATGAGCGATATGGTAAAGGTCGTTTTTCAGATTTGAAATTTTAAAAGTTCAAAAAGACAAGTGACAGCTAGCAACTAGAAAATGACAGGTGACAGCTTTGCAAATGACAGGTGACAGTTAGGAGACAGTTCTGGTTAGATTAAAATAGATTGAATTATATTATTTTAACTAAGAGATTGGTTCTGCACAGTTCTGCTAGGTACTCACAATATATTTTTGAAATAAATGGGCCTCGCCACGGATCTGGTCAGGTTTTCTTCACTCGCCACGGACGGTCTCTGCGCACAGCGTCTGGGTCAGCTCTACTCTGCTGGTCTGGTCTGGGTCTCTGGTTCTGATCAGGTCTGTGGGTCCGGATACAGCGGTCTCCGGTTCAGCTGGTCTCTCTCTGGATACAGCGCTGCTCTCTGGCAAATGGCAAGAGTTCTTGCAAAGAATTCAAACAACTCGCCTGGCTGTGATAATGGCAATGATTTGAGGCCTGCTAAAGAGGGATTTAGCTTGTAGTTGACCTCTCTGCTACAAATTCTGAAGTAAAGTCTTGGTCTCTGAAGGTGGATAGATTGAAGTCTCTATGTTGGCTCTCTGGAGGTTGATGGAGGTAAAGTATGGATTTTCCCGGCAGAGCGTCCCGCAGCAGATGGAATAGAATGTCCCTATCTGTCCTGACTGTCTGCTTTTATGTGTTTTGAAAGTGGGTGGAGAGGCTAAGCTTTCTAGGCCCAACCCCTTCAGAGTTCTGATAGGTTGGAGAATTCTTTGCGTTCTCACTGGAGAGCAGGATTGTGTGTCAGAATGATGTCATTTAATGGCTTTCAGAAAGGACACTCCCCTGTCAAATTGCACACAATCTATATTTGATCAAAAAGACATATTTGCACAGGTACACATTTGTTTAAAATTACATGCACCCATCACATATCACAGGAGGTATACCCTGTCCAAATCTGCTCTTCCTGGGAGCTTGCATTCAGAAATGGCAACATTTGCACTTTTTAACTGGTTTCGTAATATCGGACATTACCCCAAATTTATACACATGTGCGCAAGGAGTATGGACATTAATTGATGAAGTGTCAGATTTTTAACATGCATACATTTTAAGTAATACCCTCTTAACTGCTAGTTTGCCCCCAGATCATACCACCGGTTGTAAAAACCTCTTAAAATGTGGGCAGAAAAATCACAAGAATTATGGTATCATTTAAATAATTTTCACAAGTCCGCTCTATGAATGATCCATCTTTTTAGAGTTATGTTCTGGCCCCAAAGGGGTGTGGTTTCCCCCAGCACAAGGTTGAATTTCTGGTTTTTCCAGTTCTGCCAAGCCAGCTTGCTCTCACAGGCAGTGCTCCTCCCCTTTCCTTCCAGGAGGAAGCCACTTTTACGGCCCCATTAATAAAACATTTGCCTGAGTTAGGACAGGGCTTTGTTCAATTTCCTGCAGAGCCCAGGTAATTCAATCAGAGAAGTGTCATATCCCTTTTGGTGGGAGCAGCAAAAGGCAGCTAGGCCTGGGAACACAGCTGTTGTGCAAGTCTCAACTCCTGTCGGGGGTAGCTGGTAGGCAGAATTCAGTTCCTTAAGCCAGCCCCCAGCTAATGTCACTTTTAGTTACCCAGTTTTCTGCATTCAAATAAAACTAACCGTTTTTACATATGCAGCTAGAATGCTGATTCTAAGTTTAAAACTATGACATTTAAACAATTGCAACCTATGTGACACTCAAAAGTAGGTCACTCATTTCTTTTAAACATTTAGATTTTTAGTGTCTTTCAGTCCAAATTTACTTAAACTGCTGAAATCCACAGCTCAGCCAGTCTTGTTATAAACCTTCAAGTCACTTCAGAATATAACTTTACATTGTATCCACCTCTCAGTAAGTCTTTCTTTGGCCTGCTTTGGGTTCATTTATTCAGTTTTACACAAAAAAAAGTCTGGTGTTGTTTTAAAACGCCGGCTTTCTGATAGTGGTGAGTACTGGTAATGGGATTTTTCTTGGATTAATGCATTCCAACAGGAATGGTTCTTACATGGTAGTAAATCCTTGCTTAACATTGTTTTGATGGGGCTCCTTACAGTAAAATGGTTATGTGGAACCCCACAAAAGGGTTGAATCTTTGAAGTGGTCCGGTGAGCCACGATTTCAGCAACTTTTTGACATCAGTAACAGTGGATTTTGTTAACAAAGATCTTTCTTTACACTGGTGGGTGGCAAGTGAGGTAACCATTTTGGTGTGCGCACAAACTGCGTGGTTCTCCTGGATTCTGGCGCACTTGTGGTCTTTTTGGCCATCTTGGATTTTCTAAGCCCACAGCACCAAATGTTGCAGCATGATAGCTCAAACGTGGGTCAGGACACCCAACAGATCCCCCCACGTGACTGCCCTATGAATTTGAGTCGATGGGGAGTCGGGTGCACAAGGGTTTTGACCCACGCACTGGTCTGTCCGCATAATCTTCTTCCAATTCTGCAAATGGCACAGTTCAGCATTTTTTTCTCCATCCGGTACTGATCGATCGGTTCTCCTCGCCGGTCCTGATGGGAATATCGGGCGGTACCCCGGGCCCCTCGCGTCTCTGCTCCCGGTCTCCGGATCGTCCTCCTTGGCCAGTCTACAGGTTTTCTTTCTCCTAGGACGACAAAGGAAGAGCGGCAATACCTATTCATAGACATTTTCCCCCACCATTGATATAGTGGGGTGGCATATAATATTTATAGTCAAAACATATGAACATGCACATTTCTTTTTGCATTCAAAAACGAAAACACCCACATTGAGAAACTCAAAATTTGATAGGCGATATGTAGGATATTTTAAGTTAGAACTGAATTAATCTGAGACAGTACCCTCTAGGATTCCAGAGGATTCCTCCAGTTGTTGCAGAGTGTGCCTGGGATGGCAACACTTCAACTGGTTTATGTGGACCCACTTGTCTTCCCCCTCTGCCAAACCGCCTTTGGGGATGCGGATCTTGTAGGCCACAGGGGAGATTTTGTCTATAATCTCAAAGGGTCCCTTCCATGTAGGCAAACATTTTCGCTGTTTGGCCTGGTTCCTTTGGAAATTGTATAGATAGACCCGGTCCCCCACCTGATATTCCTTCCTGGAAGTCTTCAGGTCATAGTGGGTCTTCATGCTATCAGCTGATCTTTCTAGATTCCGCTGAGCATAAGCAAAAGCATGTTGAAGGTGTTTCCTTAAATTCTCCACATACTCATGAGTTGTGGAGGCATTTATCAGTGTCTGCTCTTGGGTCCTGTAGAGCAAATGCTGAGGAAGCACCATCTTGCGCCCAGTCATCAACTCAAATGGTGACATTTTGGTTGCAGATGAAGGGGTAGATCTGATGGCCATTAGGACCAGAGGTAATCGGATATCCCTACTTGGCCCAGAATCTGCCACAAACTTCTTTAATATGCTCACAATGGTTCGGTTATATCTCTCTACTGCCCCGGAAGAAGCTGGCCGGTAAGCAATATGCAACTTCCTTTTGACCCCCAGTATCTCCCACATCTTTGTCATTACTTCACTGATGAAGTGGCTACCCCTGTCTGACTCAATCCTTTGAGGTAGACCGAAACGGGAAAAGATGTGGTTAATCATCAGGGCAGCTGCAGTTTCTGCCTTGCAATTTGGGGCTGGGAGACATTCCACCCACTTGGTAAACAAGCATGTCACAGTCAACATGTACTTATTCCCCCTAGCAGAGCGGATCACGGGGCCTACGAAGTCGATTTGTAAATCTGACCATGGCAGTGTCATCCCCCTCTTTTGGAGAGGCGCACGGTGCGTGAGGGATGATAGCTGAAATTGTGCACACACAAGACACCCCTTCAAGTATTGGTCGAGGTCCTGCCCCATGTGTGGCCAGTATGCAACCTCTCTTAAGATTTCCAATGTTGTGTGAAACCCCCTATGACCGGCGGTGGCCGCATCATGGGCGTGACTTAACATCAGGTTTCGGAATGAGGTAGGAACCACCCACTGATCGTGGCCCGCTTTGGATTTCCTTACCAGCAAACCGTCTTGGATTCGGAACATTTTTGGACATTTCATCAACACTCTTAGGTCCTCTTTCCCAATGTAATCGGTATCCAGCAGGGGAAAGTTCTCAGGGTCCTCAATGTGCTGGTAAAATTTACCAATTATTGTATCCCCCTTCTGAGCGGTAATCAAATCAGCATCAGGGGTCTCCTTACTCCATTGTGCAATTGAAAGGTCGTTGTGAGCATTTGTCTGGGACCTAGTGATAGCAGTGACCTGGATTTCCCTCAACAGGGACTCAATCTCAATTAGATCCCCTTGGATGGCCCCGGTTTTGGCCAGCTGATCAGCTAAGTCGTTTCCAGTTTTGTCTGGTCCCTCTACTTTGGAATGACCCTTGATCTTTTTCCAATAGATGGTCATCTCATTCGAGGTGACCAGATCATCAATGTTTTGGATCAACTTCCCATGTTTCAAGGGTTTGTTGTTAGCACATAACATGCCTCTGGTTTTCCAATTGACCAGGTGCTCCACGAACCCGTTCCGTACATAATCCGAATCTGTGATTATGACCCGTTCGTGGAGTTGATGCTGGACAGCAGTGAGGATGGCCTGATGCACAGCCATCAATTCTGCCACCTGACTACTTCGGGGACCAATTTTGTATCCAGCGGAGGGTTCTGGGGACTCATTCACCCATGCATTCCCTACGCCAGCCACCAGTTCTTTCTCCCCGTCGTTGTCAACATGGTACGAGCATCCATCTACATAGACAGTGGGCGTTCCCTCACACTTGTCCTCTTCAAAGACTTTGTGTGGGGAATTAAGGTATGCCTCCGTGTTGTCCTTGATTTTTAGACTTTCGTCCTCGAGACAGTTTTCTCTGGCACAATCATGCAAGTCAGCCAGACCTTGCGCGAGGGGACTCTTCTTGTTTTGTCCATATCTGACCTCCACAGGAAAGCCTTGCATTGACAGAATCCAGGAAGTAATTTGGGAATTACTCACATTTCCGGCCCGGATTCTGTCACTTTGGAGATATTGCAGAGGCTGGTGTGGAGTCTCCAATATGATGTGTTCCCCCTGGATAAACGGGCGGTAATTCTTCAATGCCCACACCGTTGCCAGGAGTGCCTTCTCACAATCGTTGAATTTTTCCTCCACAGAGGATAAAGTTTTGCTCGCATAGGAGATTACTTTATTGACCTTGTCATGCTTTTGGTATAATACTGCCGTCAAGCACGTATTAGAGAACCCCGTCTCCAGGAAGAACTCCTTGTTTCTGACAGGGTAAGCTAGGCAGGGCGCTTGTGAGAGGCTTCTTTTGAGTTGTCTTACTGCCTCGACTTGTTCTGGACCCCATTCCCACTTGACCCCCCCCCTTCAGGAGATGAATCAGGGGTCTGGTGATCTCTGCGTAGCCCTCAATGAACTTTCTGCTGTAATTAGTCAGTCCAAGGAGGCTCCTTAGTTCCCGCAGAGTTGTGGGGTCTTTCAGTTTTTGAAGTGCTTCCACTTTCTTTTCTTGGGGACAGAGACCCTGAGGAGTAATCTCATGCCCCAAGAAATTAACACGGGTTCGACATCACTGTGCTTTCTGAAAGGAAAGTTTTGCTCCGGCGGCGCTCAACTGGGTCAGAACATAACGGATCTCCGCTATGTGTTCCTCCACAGATGAACTTTTGATGAGGACATCATCTACATAAGCCAGGTTACCCCTCGCACCCAGGTCGGGCATGGCCTTATGTAGGAAAATATTGAACTCATTACCGGAGTTAAGGTATCCAAAGGGAGTCCGGGTCCATGTGTACTGCTGGCCCCCAAAGGTAAAAGCCAGTTTGTATTGGTCCTCCCTGCTGACAGGCACGGTCCAGTATCCATTGGTCAGGTCTATTGCAGTGAATACCTGTGACCCCTGGATCTGGGCCAGCCCTTGGTCAATGTAGGGCAGAGGCCATCGGGAAGTATGGACCCGTTTGTTGAGCTCCCTAAGGTCAGCGCAGAGTCTCCACTGGCCGTTTGGCTTCAATATTCCCAGCACCGGATTATTGAAGGTGCTGTGGACTGGACGGATTATTCCCCGGGACTCAAGGTTCTTATTTATTTCAGTAAGGGACTCCATTGATGCGAGAGGCAAGCGATATTGCTTCACAAACACAGGAGTCATGCCAGGGTCCGTGGGGATTGTTGTTGTGTGGATGTCAGTGCGACCACAGTCATATGAGTCTACCGCAAAGAGATCTTGGAAATCCAAGAAAACTTGTTTCAACTTTTGCTTTTGTTCCAGAGTCACACAGGCATCAGCTAGGTTGACTCTCTCTTCCACCATCTGCCTGAAGCCTGGAAAGACTTCTGGTTTGGCTATTTCAGCGGCCTCCTCCAGCTGGGTGGAGAAGTCCCTGGTCAGAGTGCTGATTTGGACTGGAGGCTTCAGGAGGGAAAGGCAGCCCTCATGGACCTGGAAAATCACCTCATCCCTCCTGAAGTCACAAGTCACATCTTCCTTACCATAAGGGCAAGAAGTGTACACCAGGAAGTTCCCCCCAGGCCGGGTAAAAATCCTGTCTGGTGTTGTATTGTCATCACTGTCACTGTCAAAGCAGTCCTTGGGGATTGGCCCTAACAGTTCATTACCTAAATCTATGGAAAAATGTCGGTCATCAACCGCCATTCCAATAATGGTGCCTGCGGCTAGAGTAATACTCTTTAAGTCGCTGTTATCCACCTCTATTAGAATGGTGTCATGTTCTATGTTGACTAATGGTGTTGGGTTTACCCCCAACCCTTGCTGTTGGAGAGAAGCGTTTAGATGTATGTAAGCATCAGGGTTTTGCAGATATTGTCCTCTTTTAACTTTCACTTCCAGGGAGAATTGTCGGGTCCTTTCTGGGATGGTGACTTCCTCTTTGATCTGAATTTCAACTGCATAAGGTAGCAATTGAGCTGACCTAAATGCTTTTTCTGGATCATCAAAGCCCATGGGATTATCCGCTAATCGGGACCAAGCTTTGAAGTTTATTAGGTCCAAACTAATGGCAAAGCGATTGAGAATGTCACTGCCTAAGTAAAAGGCGGCAGTGACGACTCGCACGACCCAACAATTATGGACTATGCTCTTGTTGCCAATGGAGATTTTGAGCATACACCTGCTTGGCAGGAGATGTTTGGAATTAGGTGCTTCCAGGTCCATTTCCCATTTGTCTATCAGTTTGAATATGGGAATGGCTGGATCTTTTGGGAGTTGGCGGAACATGGCTTCGCTGATGAAGCTCTTACCGTTGTTCACACACACTCGAGCGAGAACAGAGTCCTTCCCATCATTTAACTGAACAGGGATGAACAACTGCTCTCCAATTTGCTGAATATCAGCCAGGCTCTGAGCTGATTTCACATCTTTCTGGACTACAGGAGTGGGAGTTTCTGATTGTGGATTAGTATAGAATCTCAGAGTGTTTCCTTCCAGCGTGGAGTACCACTTTAGACTGGAAGGAAGGTTGATTTTCAGAAATAGAGAGGACCCTCCATCACCAGTCTGTTGTCCTACTGCTATTACTGTCACGTCTGGAATTTGGCTATTATGGAAGTGAAATTCTACTTGGTCAGATTTTTGTTCAACCATGTGGCAGGTGCCGTTTAAACTAACATGGTTGACACTCTGTTTTAATTTTATGGGTCGGCTAGTCTGGGTACAGAGGACCTTGTTTACGCAATCTATTAGGGGTGACAACCTTCTCAGGAGGTCATTCCCTAGTAAACAAGGGGTGCCCTCTGGAGTCACAACTATGACTGGGTGTTTCACCTTGTGTCGCCCAATTTTAATGTCCAAGTCTGCCGTCCCCTCGACGGGAATTTCCTTCCCGTCAAAGTTCTGGAGTTGTCCAGGAAGTGAGGTGAGAGGAATTTGGTAATTCCCTCCCCTTCCTGCATTCAGTTCATCAAAGGCCCTTCTGAACAGAAGGGTAGCTTGAGATCCCGTGTCCACCAGCGCTGAAATCGTACCCTGCCCCTGTACTTGTACCGGGGCATAATATCTTCCCTCCTTCTCCTCAAGGGGGCACAGATAATGCACATTTTTGGACAACTGGTGGGCTACCTTTCTGGTTTTGGACATCGCTAGCGAAGAGATTTGGGCAGAATTCTGTGGAGAGCCTTGGGAATCTGAAAGAAAAAGTTGGCAACTGGAGATCAGAGCCATTGTGGGTTCCCCTGGCTTCGGTTCCGGGCTGCCCCCCCCTTTTTGGAGGCAGTCACCAGGATGGGTTTGAACCAGGGGATTTTCTTGCTGTTGGTTCTGGGATGAGATGGTGGGCGGCGGTAGTTCAGTCTCCACATCTCCCCAGTCTGGATTTGCATCCCTAGGGACCCATTTTTCCTTGGGAGGAGTTCCCCCATCTCTGAAGGAGAAGATCCTTTTCCCAGGATCTTCTGAGGATCCCTCTCCCTCAAATTGGAAGATCTGTACCTCCTCCTCAAACTGAGTCTGTTTGGGTCTTTTGTTTCTCCTACCCCCCCTCTGCTCCTTAGGAGGCAGATTTTCAGGGGCAAGAGATTTTGTTTCCGGTTCCTGGGTTTCCAGGGGCTGTTTACAAGTGAGGAAGGAAGCTTCCTCCAAGGCTTTACACCCCCCTTCCCTTTGTGCCTCTTCCCTGGGAACCGGTGAGTTATCGGGGTGCTGCCCCCGTCATTGTTCTGGAGCACCAGGTCCAGAGTTGGGTGCGTTCTGCGCTGGCATGCCGATCTGAGGGTTCTGCTGAGCCCTCAGTATGTGACCCAGATCCCGCGCCATGTTTTGAACCTGGCGCTCTAACTGGGAAACCCGCTCAAGCTGATACGGGGCCCTGTTTTCTCCCCTGGGCTGATCCCGGGAAGGGTAGCTATCCCTTCTTTGGTAGTACCCCTGGTTGGGAAGATTTGGATACCCCTCCACCCTTGGCCTCCCCTCTCCCGGATTCGTTGTCTGGGCTCAGGGAATTGGGGAAAGAAGGGTGGAGGATTTTGGGGCTGGAAGTTGGGTGGATACCTGGGGAAGAAGTTCTGCCCAGGGTTTGGTGAGTTTCTGCCCTCCTGTGAGAAGTTGGGAGGGAAGTTCTCTGGGTTATGTGCTTGGCTGGATCCCCCCCTTGGGCTGGAGGAGTCCACACATAACCCAGGATGGGTCTGTTTCCCTTGTACCGGGGGCTTACATAATCAGGAGAGCGAGGGACCCCATTTGTGGGGCTGCCTCCCTGGCTCCCTGTCTGTGATTGGCCCGAGGACCTTCTGGGCCTAGCATTATTAGGTGCAGGCTGGTTTTTAGGCCCCCCCATCTCCAACTCTAAAACGGGGGTGACCTTTACCTCTGCCACCTTGGCAGCAGCAGGGGTGTTGTTGGCTTTGGGGTTTTTGGGCGCATTATTTTTATTTTCTATTGGCTTCTGCACCTCATAGATCATGGTCGCCTGTTCAATGACCCAGTCTAAAGATCTTTTCTCGTGAAAATCCCTCACGAGCTGGGTCATTATGTATTTGGGCAAGGCATGGAAAAACGTATTAATAAATTCTCTGCTATCCGTGCGCACCCTTCTTGTGGTCTGTGCAAAAGCACGCTTTAACTCCTGCACAAATTCTTGTGGGGCCTGATCCTCCCCACATTGTAAATTGTAGGCTGCCTTGCGAGCCTCTTGAGGATTTCTATGAGTAGAAAAATGTTTCAAGATGGCCGCCTTATAGGTGGACCATCTTAAATGATTTTGGTCCTCCAGCCCCGCAAAGAAACTGGAGTATTCCGGGGAGAAGGTCCACTTTACATATTGAATACAGCTTTGGCTGTCCTTCAAATGGAAAGTCTCCATCATTTGCTCAAACAACTCTAAGTGCTCCCAAACAGAATACTTGGCGTTCTTATGATAAGGCGTGATGACGCTCCTGATTGCCTTAATCTGCTTTAAGGGGTCCTTAAGCAAGGCCCTTTTTGTCTTATTGGCCCTTTTGGTCCGGGTAACCCTGGTCCATTCATCTTCTGACTCAGAGGCACTGCTCCCAGAGGTTCCCGTCTGTTCTTCCAGGTTTTCCCGGATTCTGCGAGCCTGGGAATGGCTGGCAGAATGTGGGGACCTGGTCTACTGTGTCCTGTACCGCTCAGAGGAGTCTTCAGATCCCTCCTTGCTGCCAGGATTTGATGGGTACCCCCCCCACTGACCTAACTGG
This sequence comes from Ambystoma mexicanum, assembly GCF_040938575.1. Lineage (NCBI taxonomy): Eukaryota > Metazoa > Chordata > Amphibia > Caudata > Ambystomatidae > Ambystoma > Ambystoma mexicanum. Next base: position 199,220,286 of record NC_090935.1, read on the forward strand.
GCAGAGGTTTTCAGGATGCCCTTAATGGGCCTACTCTCCTGGGGTTCCCCATCAAATTGCACTGTGCTTGGGTGCCCATACCCAGATGCCCGCCCCTCCATTCCTGGGTAGTACTGGCCTATGAGCCCCATGCTTCTGGCTGGATAGTAATCTGCCATCCCTGTGGCCCTGTGCTCATGTGCGCCAGGGGACATGGGGGTGGCAGAGTCCAGGGACTGAGAGAGATAAAGGCCTCTGGTACTAGGGCTCCTGGGGTTATGCTCAGGAGTTTCTCTTTCCCAGCGAACCTCATCTCTATCCGCCCCTGCTCCCTGTTGCAATGCAAGAGCCTGCGCCTTCAGTTCCTCAGTTAAGGCCTTACTAGACTCTATCAGTCTCTCCTGCATCGCTACCTGTTGTTGGAGTCTATCATTGTGCTGGCAGAGAGCCTCATTCTCTCTCTGTGCCTCCTGATTGGTCCTGGAGCACTGGGCCAGTTTTTGCTGCAGGAGGGTTACCTCCTGAGCTGTGTCCCTATTGGCCTGCTCCTTTCTTGCCAGAGCATCCTCCACCCTCCTGGTGTGTTCCAACAAGTTCTGGTGTTCTTTTTAGAGGTCACCCAGCCCCTGGAGGGCCAAGTGATTTTCTTCTGTTTTTCTTTTTAAATGGCAGACTTCCTGGCCTAAGGCGTCTCTTTCCTGACTAAGAGCCTGCATTTGTGCCGCCAGGTCGTCCCTCTGCCTTTGAAAGGCACCAGCTTTCTGGCGTTCTTCATCAAACTCTGCCTGGGTATCCAGGTCTTTCAAAATCAGCTTGTTGCTCTCTGCCTTCACTCTATCTAGATGACTTTGCAGGGTGGCTACCTGCTCCGTGCATGCCCTGTTAAAGTCTAATTGTTGCTCCAGCTTTTTCTGGCTCTGCAGTAAGGAGTCCAAACTGTCTTAGTGCTCCTTCTGCAGGGCCAGAAATCTAGTATCCTGGTCAGCCTTTTCCTGTTGCAGTATATCCATGTCCTCTTTTATTTTATGATATACTGCCTACTATCATTTTCTGACTCCTGGCTCCTCTGCAGCCTCTGCTCAGAAGAGTCCAGATCAGATTGGGCCTTCTGTAATGCCAGCAGTTGCCTACTCGCCAGATCTTGGCCTACAGCACATTTGTCCTGCATGGCTCCCATATGTAAATATAAATATGCCGCTACCCTGGCAATCTTGTTGTGCTCATCCTTGGCCTTAGAGGACATATATAGTTCACTCAGGGCCACATGTAAGGGACCCTGGTCTCTCCATGTATCTGACCCTGTTTCCGTGATCTGGGGTGCGATTGCTTGCAACCAGACCGTCTGGTCCTGATGAGTCCACTCACCTCTCACAAATAACTTATGTAAGAAGTGCTCTCTGGCTATTTTCATGTCTACTAAGGTCGTCATTCTGGAGATTTGAGTTCCTTCCTGACTTAAAGGAGTTTGTATTTTGTTTTTGCTAAACAGACCTTTTCCTTAGAGCGTTCCTTTGAGGAGTGCTTTACAGCGTAACACAGCGTGGTGATCCGACCGGATATGTGTATCTGGTCAGCTGGCACACTGTATTAATCTGCACAAGTGATAGATCTAATCCGGAATCCCCGGCTACGAGCCCCCAACTTGTAAGAGGATTCAATTCAACACTACAGCTAAGTCAATGCCTAGTCTGGGATACTGAATGGAAACCCTTATTGATATATCTTTATGTCCAGTTCATGCGTTCTGGATGACTGCCCCTATATAACACCCCTCTCTTGGAATCCCCCTGACCCCACTGAGCCAAGAAGTAGTTCTGTTTTGCAAGTTAAAAGGTTTATTTGATAATTTAAACAATAGATATATATATCACACTTTATAATAATTAATAATTGAATATCACACTTAATCTGAGCAGTAATCAATAATGGATAGTCTGGCACTAGCACACTTGTGAATAGGAACAGAAGAATAAGGTGGTAGAGAATACTTTATATAAGTTCAGATGGATGTAATGTTGAATGAAAATGCAATACAGAAAATACTCAATATGATTTCAACAAAACAATGTAATCACTTTTCTCTGGCAATCCCCTCCCCCCTTTATGCAATGCAAGGAAATGGAAGGAAAGCACACAGTTCTCAGAAATGCAATCAAATGTAATTCAGTTCACCCCAGCAAGCTTAGACTACAGAAGTTACACAGGCCCAAAATGCTTTTATATGTGCTGGCAATGAAGTGAAAAATATGCTAAAATGCTTTTAATTCCCTCTAGAGGTCCAGGGTGAGTGGTGTCAAGTTAATATTAGTCCAGGCTCACTCTAGCAATGATTCCGGGATGGTTCTTAAGAGGCAAAGGAATTTTTAGCAAGGAAAGCAAGGAAGCTGCTGTTTTCACACATGGAGAAATTTGCAAATCGCGGTAAATTCGCGAGTGCGTTTTTCGCGATTGCGGCAAAACTATCAGGAATAACAATGCGGTTCTAGGTTCTTTGAACAGCCAAGATTCCCAGCTTTCAGAGGAAAGTTACTGCAAGTCTCTAAGACAAACGGTCACGGAGATATGAGCGATATGGTAAAGGTCGTTTTTCAGATTTGAAATTTTAAAAGTTCAAAAAGACAAGTGACAGCTAGCAACTAGAAAATGACAGGTGACAGCTTTGCAAATGACAGGTGACAGTTAGGAGACAGTTCTGGTTAGAATAAAATAGATTGAATTATATTATTTTAACTAAGAGATTGGTTCTGCACAGTTCTGCTAGGTACTCACAATATATTTTTGAAATAAATGGGCCTCGCCACGGATCTTGTCAGGTTTTCTTCACTCGACACGGACGGTCTCTGCGCACAGCGTCTGGGTCAGCTCTACTCTGCTGGTCTGGTCTGGGTCTCTGGTTCTGATCAGGTCTGTGGGTCCGGATACAGCGGTCTCCGGTTCAGCTGGTCTCTCACTGGATACAGCGCTGCTCTCTGGCAAATGGCAAGAGTTCTTGCAAAGAATTCAAACAACTCGCCTGGCTGTGATAATGGCAATGATTTGAGGCCTGCTAAAGAGGGATTTAGCTTGTAGTTGACCTCTCTGCTACAAATTCTGAAGTAAAGTCTTGGTCTCTGAAGGTGGATAGATTGAAGTCTCTATGTTGGCTCTCTGGAGGTTGATGGAGGTAAAGTATGGATTTTCCCGGCAGAGCGTCCCGCAGCAGATGGAATAGAATGTCCCTATCTGTCCTGACTGTCTGCTTTTATGTGTTTTGAAAGTGGGTGGAGAGGCTAAGCTTTCTAGGCCCAACCCCTTCAGAGTTCTGATAGGTTGGAGAATTCTTTGCGTTCTCACTGGAGAGCAGGATTGTGTGTCAGAATGATGTCATTTAATGGCTTTCAGAAAGGACACTCCCCTGTCAAATTGCACACAATCTATATTTGATCAAAAAGACATATTTGCACAGGTACACATTTGTTTAAAATTACATGCACCCATCACATATCACAGGAGGTACCCTGTCCAAATCTGCTCTTCCTGGGAGCTTGCATTCAGAAATGGCAACATTTGCACTTTTTAACTGGTTTCGTAATATCGGACATTACCCCAAATTTATACACATGTGCGCAAGGAGTATGGACATTAATTGATGAAGTGTCAGATTTTTAACATTTATACATTTTAAGTAATACCCTCTTAACTGCTAGTTTGCCCCCAGATCATACCACCGGTTGTAAAAACCTCTTAAAATGTGGGCAGAAAAATCACAAGAATTATGGTATCATTTAAATAATTTTCACAAGTCCGCTCTATGAATGATCCATCTTTTTAGAGTTATGTTCTGGCCCCAAAGGGGTGTGGTTTCCCCCCAGTACAAGGTTGAATTTCGGGTTTTTCCAGTTCTGCCAAGCCAGCTTGCTCTCACAGGCAGTGCTCCTCCCCTTTCCTTCCAGGAGGAAGCCACTTTTACGGCCCCCATAATAAAACATTTGCCTGGGTCAGGACAGGGCTTTGTTCAATTTCCTGCAGAGCCTAGGTAATTCAATCAGAGAAGTGTCATATCCCTTTTGGTGGGAGCAGCAAAAGGCAGCTAGGCCTGGGAACACAGCTGTTGTGCAAGTCTCAACTCCTGTTGGGGGTAGCTGGTAGGCAGAATTCAGTTCCTTAAGCCAGCCCCCAGCTAATGTCACTTTTAGTTACCCAGTTTTCTGCATTCAAATAAAACTAACCGTTTTTACATATGCAGCTAGAATGCTGATTCTAAGTTTAAAACTATGACATTTAAACAATTGCAACCTATGTGACACTCAAAAGTAGGTCACTCATTTCTTTTAAACATTTAGATTTTTAGTGTCTTTCAGTCCAAATTTACTTAAACTGCTGAAATCCACAGCTCAGCCAGTCTTGTTATAAACCTTCAAGTCACTTCAGAATATAACTTTACATTGTATCCACCTCTCAGTAAGTCTTTCTTTGGCCTGCTTTGGGTTCATTTATTCAGTTTTACACAAAAAAAAAAGTCTGGTGTTGTTTTAAAACGCCGGCTTTCTGATAGTGGTGAGTACTGGTAATGCAACCATTTTGGGGATTTTTCTTGGATTAATGCATTCCAACAGGAATGGTTCTTACATGGTAGTAAATCCTTGCTTAACATTGTTTTGATGGGGCTCCTTACAGTAAAATGGTTATGTGGAACCCCACAAAAGGGTTGAATCTTTAAAGTGGTCCGGTGAGCCACGATTTCAGCAACTTTTTGACATCAGTAACAGTGGATTTTGTTAACAAAGATCTTTCTTTACACTGGTGGGTGGCAAGTGAGGTAACCATTTTGGTGTGCGCACAAACTGTGTGGTTCTCCTGGATTCTGGCGCACTTGTGGGCTTTTTGGCCATCTTGGATTTTCTAAGCCCACAGCACCAAATGTTGCAGCATGATAGCTCAAACGTGGGTCAGGACACCCAACAGCACGTGCTCTGCCCGATGATGCCGGCACATCTTCCATCTGCTCGGGTCCAGTTGCTGGGGTGTCTACACCTGCTGGACCTCCGACTCCCGACTGTGGCAGGGATGGGATCTCCACCAAGCTGGCTGCGTTGGTCAGGGCAGGTCCACAGGGGGCCCTGGTGGCATCTGGTCCGGAAGACGGCATGGAGAACGACTGGCGCATAGTCTGCACAGAGGAGGAGAGGGCCGCCAGAGTGCCCGACACATGTAGGAAACCCCCAACCATGGCCCCTCCCGACTGGGCCACGTTGGCTTGCAGCTCTTCGTGATGACGTGCATGGTCCCCCCAGGAATCACGCACGTCATCACAAATGTCACGCGTGCGCAACGCAACACCAATCAGGACGGTCTCCATACAGTCACGGGTCCCCTCGTCCGCAGGTAGAGGAGTGCCAGATGACGTGAACCTCCTCCCTACCTGCGGACGGGCCTGGGATGGGGCATCCCTGCTGGTGCATGGTGGTGCAGTCACAGTGTCAGGGACAGTGACATGCACAGGCCCCTCCACGGTGACCTGTGCTGCCTCCTGCCCCTGGACTGCACCACTTGCACCAGTGGTGCCATCCCCACCAGACCCCATGTGCGGCTCAGTAGCGGCCTCCTCTGTGCAAACCACCAACCTGGATGGCTCCACACCATCTTCCGCCATCGAAAAGCCCCTGTGGGGGCTCACCCACCCCTTCCACTGCAGCCGTAGTGGCAGATGCGGCACCAAACCCTCGCTCCCGGATGATGGTAATTCCTGGGAGGGTGACTGGGCCTTGCGTCGCTGGCAAGGGGGAGGCATCCCCGCCGTTTTGCTCCACAGCGCCGTCTCCGCCCTCTTCTTCACTCACCGCTCTGTAGAGGGAGACATAGAACACAAGCATCAGGGTACTGTACAATAGTCCCCTATACAGGAAGCAATAGCACATGAGTGGCACTGTCAAATGTCACTTCCATCATGTCCCTTCACAACACATGGGTCAGTGCAGGCAACACACATTCAGCAACAGGCATGGCACATGCAAAGAACATTTGCATCCATGTCCAAGGAACTGTTGAAACATATAATGGTGGTTTGAAACTCACATGCATCATGGGTCATACTGATCACATGCACACACATCACCGTAGTTTCATACATCTGGCCTCGTACACCCCAGACACAGTGGATACAAGGATGACTAGGCTGCATCAGTGAGTCAGAACATTGTCACGGACATGTGTCATGCATCCATGGCATTTACAAGTCACACACACACTAATCAGACACACAGACATGTACACCATACATGTCCATGACAGCAGCACCCATCTCTCACACCCCAACCATGTCCAAGAACAGAGACAGGCATGCATTCATGTGTGCATTCTGCATGCTGCTCCGCATGTTGCATTGTAACACATACACCATCCATGTGGTCCACGCCTGACTGGTGTCACATGCAGCACAATCATGTCCCTGTACACACACATCCAGACATGGCCCATGTCACACATACAGGCAAATAGCTAACTACCAGCACACTGCAAAATGTCCTGTTTCTCACAGTAATGCATGGCCACTTACCACTCGACTCCAGACGGGCCTGCATCCTGTGGATCTGGTAGTGAAACACTGGGCTAATGCGCTCCAGGACCCTCATCTTCTGGTTGGTAAACTGGCCCTGGCGCCCCACTGCATCCACTGCGTCTCCACATTGATGGCACCCACTACGTCCATCCAGATCCTTATCCGTCCTTCCTTGTCGGAGCGTGATGGTGTGAAGAGGGCATCATAATGCACCGGGACTTGCTCCACCAGGATGCCAAGTTAATTGGAAGTGAAGCTGGCAGCCCTCTGCCTCTCAGCAGGTGGGCTGCCACTTGTGCCAGATGGTGTTGTGTCAGACATGGCAACTCCCGAGGCAGGTGAGGGTGGGCAACTGGGTCCTGGGGCTGGGCTGTGGAGCGATGGAATACCAGTCGGGAGTCACCTGTTCCAGCAGGGGTGGTCACAGCAACTGGACCCCTGGAGATGGCAGATGTGCAGGCACCAAATGGCAGGGCACAGTGGCAGCAGGCAGGCAGCAGCAGATGTCTCCTGGGAGACTGCTTGGGGCTATGGGTGGCAGTAATTCGGCCATCTGGGCAGGAGCATGCTCTTCCGTGTGTTGTCGCATGGCCAGCTTGATATGGAGTGAATAGACATGTGAAAAAACTGCACGTCAGCGTGTAATTCGAGGAAAGGCCCTTAGCGTGTAAGCACGTCTGTGACGTTACGCGCACAGGCGTTTCCCTCGTGACGGGTGCATAGTGATTCAGCACATGAAAAACATGCATGTAATCCGAGGAAAGGGCCTATGCGTGTAAGTGACGTGACGCACGCGAGCGTTTCCCTCAGCACGGGTTAAAGGTGAGCGGGGCCAGCAGTTTGCTGTACGTGCCTTTCATGGAGACCGATGTGTGTGTTGCTACTTCGTGTTGTTTCGCGCCATCACAACTTCACAGCGGATCAAGGACATACCTCTTCTTTTGGCAGGGGTATTGGCTACGCAAGTTTTTCATTATCACGCTAGTCTGATGGTGAGTCGTGCACGCTATTTTTCCCACTGTGGGTTCCCCTGTGTATCACGTACCTGTTTTTGAGGTCATAGTAGCCTGCGTGTCAAACGCGTATGTGTTTTCCGTGTCCCTGGGTGCCACCGCGTACTGCGGGAGGTTAATTCCACACACGCGGGTTACCGGGGATTGTGTGCATGGTTTTACTGCAGTTATGGGGAGCCTGAGCATTGCGTGACCCGTCACTTCATCACCGGGGTCACATACAGCCTTGCAGGTGCAGGGGTGCTGTTAACATCTTGTATCTCACCCCCTTCACCCCAATTGCCCAGGACAATTGTCGTGTACACCTCCCATTGGCACGACTACATCTCTGCCGGCACTACTCCATCTGTGCCATGGTTGGGAGGCCACAAAAGGTGAGGGGCACCTCAGCTGGGCGTACTCCACGTGGCAGGCGTGGTCAGGCACGTGCCTGGGGTGACCAGGGAGTAGGGGGACTCCAGGGTGTCCAGGGTGGCTGCAGAGGAGGAAGAGGCAGGAGTGCACCAGATCGGCACGATGTTGTGCCACGTGTTGGTGCAGTCATGCCACCACCCCTTGCGTCTCCGGGAGATGCAGTTCTTGCATCTGGCACTGGCGCCCATGTGACCCAGCAGTCCATTTCATCGACTGCCACGGGCCCAAGGGTAGTGTTAGCTGCAGGTGCAGCTGTGGACACCACTACCCAGGCTCAGGATCTGCAAGCGCAGGCTGCATTGGCACCTGAAGAGTCCATGGAAGATTTTCAGGAGGTCAGGAGGCACACCGTAGGTGCACGCAGGGCTGCCATGACCGAGGCACGTGTCCCTGGGGCAGTAATGTCATCTGCTGCCCCGACCAGCCGGGTGTTGGCAAGTGCATTCGCAGATGGAGCCGACACGACCCCGGTCTACCATCCATGACAGTCCCGGTCAATGACCCTGGCATAGCGGAGGTTGCTGCACAGGGTCAATTCCAGGGTACCCAGCTGCCACTGACGCAAGTCAGGGCTTCCTTCCTTGTTCTACCTGCCACTCCCTCGGTTCAATCCACCAGTGCCCCTGCCCATACTGATCAGGGCAACATTTGCCAGCCAGGGTCCACACCACTGTCCAAGAGGATGAAGGTTGCACCTGCAGTAGAAGCTGGGACCCCAGACACAGCTCTGGCCTCTGGCATGTTGAGGAAGACGCCTTTCTGCAAGCAGGAACTGGACCTCCTTGTGGACTACGTGCAGGACCACAACCGTGATATGCTAGTGGGGCCGAATTGTCAAACTACGGCTGCCTATCGTATGTCCCACTGGAAGCAAGTTGCGGATCATGTGAGTGCATTCGGCCATGAGGTGCGCACAGCCCAAGAGTGCAAAAAGCATTGGGATGACCTCAAATGCAGTACTAAGGCGAAGCATGCCTCTAATTACAACATGACTCTGGTGACAGGCAGTGGGCCGGCACCAGAGGAGGAAGACCTCACTTCGCACAAGTCAGTCGCTACAGAGTTCATGCCAGCAGGAATGGTCGAAGGAGTGGGAGAGATTCTGGACTTTGATGCCCCGTCCAGTGAGTGTTGTCGCGTGTTTGTCGAGGCCATGTGTGTTTTGCTTGTGTGATGTGTTGTGCTTGACTGCCACTACATGTCATGTGTACATGGTTCTCATGTGCAAGTCATGCAATGCTTCACTGATGTGTGCCTGCTGTGCAGGATAGTGGACATGTAGAGCAGGCGGGGATTGTCCTCATCACCACACTTGCACCCTACTCACATGCTAGTCACCGGCTGCCAGTCCAGTCCATGTTCCAGCTCACTGGACCTTTTGCATGTAGCCTGGGGTATCTTTCCTCTCAGTACTGGGACTATGTCATCGCATGACTGACGTGCATGTGTCTTCGGCCTGCATGTGGGTACTCCACGTAGGCATGCTCCCTTGCCCCCCCCTGCACCACCAATTCACCATGCCACTGGTGTGCATCATGTTGGCATACTGCAATGGCCTGTTAAAGGCTCTAGTGTACATGCAAACTTCCACCAGCCAACCTGCCAGACACATGCAGTGGGGTACATCATCTGCCCTTCATGCAGGGTGTCTCACTTGGAATGTGCAGATGGCAGATGCTCCACAGGGACATGAGTGCCCTTTCATGCTCCATGTGCATTCCATGCATGCCCCTATGTGTCCTTGACTGGATGCTCATTGTAGTACATGTCCAGGATGGCCTACATTTCTTGGCATTTGATCATCCATCCATGCCCACTCTGGCTCAGTCCTGCATCACATACATGTTTACGGTGCCACAGTCTGTGTGGGGCACAGGCCTCCCCCTGTTTCAGGCCCTCTGGCTCTGTTCAACTGGTGTAGCAGCTTCAGTACACCCATGTGTGCAGAAGCTGCTACACCAGTTCAACAGAGCCAGTGTGCCTCACACATGGGTGTACTACTGAGGGTTCATCATGTGTCCTGCTTACTGTCTCATCATCTGCTGTGTTGTCAGTTGACTCAGATGATGCAATTGATGCTAGCCAACACTGTCTGCCAATACACAGGTCTCTGGTCACCCTTTCGCTGCCATGCAATGCATCCCTGCATTTTCACTTAGGGGGGGTTTGCTTGTAGCCATGCAACCCATTGCATGCACATTGCATGTGATGCCTGAACTTGCCCTTGCACTGCCTTCACGTTTATTGATACACATCATGATGTACTTGTTCATGTAAATAGTGCGAAATGTACACATGTTCTGCACTGCATCAACTCACTTCTGAGCCGGGTTATACCGTTCTACATGCCTACTCCATGATGCTATGCAAAAGTGACCTGGCATGCATGCCGGGTTCTTATTTGTGTGTGACATGTCTGCTTCATGTGCTGGCTGTCTGTGTGATGTCTATGTGTGTGTGTGTTATGTGCTTCTGACATGTAAACTAATGTTATGTTTTCTCCACTTTTCAGATGATGGCACAATGGAGCCAGAGGATGGTGTTGTCATGCCAGACACAGGTTTGCTATCACACCAGCAACCCGGCACAAGTGGGGGTCGTGGGGTGGTAGACCATGAGAACCCACATGTGTTACAGACCATCTTGTCTGTGGCTGGCAATGAGTCAAGCCCGGATGATCACTCTGACGACAATGTCGAGTTGGATGTGCATCGGGTCCATTCGTCAGGGGTGAGTGATTCTGATGTGGATGCTCCTCTGTCTGCGACACCTGCACTGAGGGGCCAGACGGTGGTGGGACCTCTGCCTGTGGTGGTTCGGGAGGCAGGGTCACCCTCCACACCAGTTGCTGATGTGCCTGGGGCATCACGTCGACAGGGGAATGTAGTCCTGCAGCCGCAGGCGGTGCCAACCCAACAAGGACGTCGGCTCCTTGGGCCCCACAGGTGTCAAGCCCAGCATCGCGGTGGCCGTGCGCCACTTTGGTATACTGAGTGGGAGCAAGCCATGGTTGCCAATTCAGAACACCAGAGGGAAGCAATTGATGACATCGCTGAGAGCATGGAGCGTGTGGCCCAATCGGTGCTACCCCCTGCTAGGCAGGTGGAACTCCAGCAGCGGGTGGCACAGTACACGGCCCGCTCGCTCAGGCTGGGCATGGGAGTCTCAGACAGGTCACACCGGGCAGAAATGGTGTCTTTGCGTCAAGCAATTGCTGCTCACGCACAGGCACACATGGATGCCATGAGGGTTGAGTATGATTCCCTCAGATCTTCTCTGGGTGTGCACTTGATGTCCCAGAGGAAGCGGTCAGAGGAGAGGTTGGAGCAGCTAGAGAGTACCATCTCGGCTGAGCTACGTGCTTACTGGGCGGTATACCTGTTGTCCAGCCCGGCCCCGCAGGAAGAATTCTGTGTTACACTTGTTACCTTGCGAGATACGTGTGCTACCTTGCAAGAGGAAGCACGCGTATCACGCGAGGTTCTACATGCTGACCTACGTGTCATCGCCGCACAGAACCAGGCTCACCCGTCACGCAGACGTGCTGCCAACAAGGGGCAAGCTGCGCCTAGGCGTGGTCACGGTACAGTGCCACGTCAACCTTTTCAGGAAGAGGGTGATGAGGACGACAAGATATCTCCCACCCAGGTCGGGCTGTGCAGGCGTTGAGCCCATGAAGGTTTTTTTTTTTGTCTCAACATCATCGCTTGTGGGTGTTGAGGTGCACCCTGTACCTCCCCCCTCCTGGGTGCCTCCCCCCCTCCGGGTCGTATGTGGACATTTTTGGTTTTCTTCTTAGTTTATTTAGTTAATATGGTTTTTGATAGTTAGTTTAATTAGGTAATGTAGGTTTTTATAGTTTAGTTTAATTAGTTAATATAGTTTAAAATTGCTTGTCTATTGTTCATTCACGTGACGGTGTGGTGCTTTGTGGCTTTTGAAAGTATCCACTGTCTGTTCCAGCTGGGCTCTTCAAGCTTGTCTCGTGTATGTGTTTGCAGCTTGGGGTCCTGACTCACATAGGCCACTCCTGCTTCCCTTATCCATGGGCTCGCAAGGAAGGTTCGGAGTAACAAACATTTACACAAGGGCTTTGGACTGTCATATCTGTGGCCTGTCTGCTGCTGTACTACTTGTGTTAACACCCCTAGTGGGGATTGTGGGGGTTTATGCACGGCATGTCTGTGATCAATTTGGATGGGTTCATGATTAATGTGTCCATTACTTGATCTAGATTGTGGTGTATGTTATTTTCTTTCATGTATATGTGCTTTATGCACTTCATGCTGTAGACAGTGGCCTGCACCCTTTGCCTGTCAAAGTCACACTGATGGTGGGAGGAGTTCTGATGTAGGTCTCTAACATGGCCCAGTGACAACCAGCATGAACACACACACACAGGGAACTTTCAAGCATTATTTATATGTTTTATGCCCTTTCTTCAGGACAATGAGCCTCCAGACCACCTTTGCCAGCAGACACAGGGCAAAGTACTACAGAAACCTGGCCACGTTCGGTGGTGCCGATATGCGAATGTGTGCGCAAGCAGTAGCACAGGGCTTGTGCTCAGACGTCCAACAGAAGCAGACATGTTTCCAGGAGCTCCAAGCAAGGTGAGCAGCACAAGGGGGCCACACCGCAGCCAACCTTCCACCAGGCCACTTGCACATGCATGCTAAGTAGCGACACTGATGGGGAGCTTGGCCAGATATTGTTGTAGAAGCGCACAGTACAGCTGGGATGCGTTGAGGGACAAATGCCAAGTAGCTTGACAAGTTGTCTGGGGCACACGCAGGGGCCGTCACATATATCCTCCAGTCCGCGTTGCTCCATAGAAGTTGAGTTATTCACACAGTAGCGTTCCGAGCCAGAAATGTATACAGTGCACCGGGACACCCAGCGAGGCACTGACATGTGTGCAGTGCATGTCATTTGCATGTGTAAATTGCCACTTGCACTACCGATTGTAATCCATGGCTGCCAGAACACGACTTGTACTGAAGTTGCACCTCGCTATACGCGTCTAGCAGGTCACCCAGGGACCATTCTATCATGTGTGATTCTTGACACATTGGTCTTCCATTTACCATGCGCCCATGTGCGCCTGCCTTACTACAATGACAGTGTATGAACCATCATAGGGGCAAGCTAACGTATACATACATAGCAGCAGACAAGGGTGTTTGTTTGTGGAGAAATCTCTTCCTTTGGGGCAGGAATGTTGTTCTGTGTGTGTTGTAAATACACACAGATTAGTAATTTACGTTCTCTTTGCAGCATTGCACTGATCCTGTTACCGGACCTGAGAGTGCGCAGGCAGGATGCCAGCACTCACCCCAGAGATAAGTCTCTCTTTGTCTTGCATTTCACTCATTTCGTACTATGTACATGTAGAACATGGTTTCTCTGATTGAGTATGTGTTATTGTCAATAGTTGTATTTTGTATTTTGCCTACTTTCCCTTGCAAATCCTACTCCCCTCTCCTGCCCCTCTTTCCGGTTATCCTGAATACCAATGTCTGTTCAACCAAGGGATCCCTGACCCTCTTTCCCCGTTGCGGTCTCGGAGGCCTGTATAAGTTTTACCTTGCAGGCGCCCAGACCATTGAGGGGGTGGTTGGTTCGTGCCACTCATGCGCCTGGAGACCAGAGCTGTGACAAAACTCATCAGTTGTTACATCCTCATTGTATGTTGTTTCCGGTGAAAGGTAAACTTCATGTTGAACCATTGTTGAACTGTGCTACCTTGGTAGTTCGATCATTCTGCTTGTACATGTAACAGGACTTTTTTTCCACTTCAAGTAATCTACTGGAGAATCTTCCAGGGTATTTTTGTGCCGAGAGGCTTTTTACCTGGTTTGGGGGTTTGGCTCCTTGGAGTTGTCTGCGATTTGATTTTTTTAACAGTCAAGGAGGCCTCTGAGGTGGCTGGACCTTATTTACACGCAAGGTGGAACATGAAGACCAAGGGGTAGGGGGATTCTGTAGCCAGGTAGACTAAAAGGGAGAAGGCTAGATACCCCAGACACAGTTGTTCAGAAGATAATGGTGATGTGTAAATGAGGGAGGACCTTTTGTTGTTGCACAGTGAGCCTGGGCTACAGTGTTTGGGCACTCTCTGACAATGTCATTGTGGGGTGCTATGTACATGATGTGTTCTGCTGGTCAATGGCTGTTCCTGTGTTGTATTTACTTTTCAGGTGTCAAGGGATTTTTGTGGTTTACATGCTGGGGTATACACATGTGCAATGTTCACATGTGATGTGTATAGGACACTGAGGGTCACTTGATTTGACATGCATATATTGAGTGCATGTCCCTACTGACACACACAGTTGCACAATGTTCCACCACACGTACAACCACCCTTCCATGCCCACAGGTGCACACATATTGCATTCTCTGGCACACTGTGTCCCTGCAGTGCATGATCAATTATCATTTGGGCATCCTGGACATGCATCAATTGGAAAATGTGTTAATTGGTCCTTTTGATGTGATGCTCAAGGTGTATCCCCAACACAATGGCTGTTCACTGTGCTTTGTGCTGAGCAGTGTGTAGCAGGAGACACACACAGCACACGGGTTTGGGAGTGGCGAATTTGCCTTGCCCAATGTGCATGAGGACAGGCATTCACTGCTGTGTTGAAGCTACCACTGGTGTACAGCATTTGTGTGTGACTTGGTATGTGTGGGAGGTTGTTGTCAGTCATTTCATCTGAATCCATCTGAATCCATGTCAGACATCATTGTCTTGGGCCACATTCCATTCATCACATGTCAATTTGTATATTATTGGTCATGTGTTGGCCTTTTACTGTTGCATGCCATGTCATGGTGTGGCAGACAAGGGTGATGTGGTTTGGGAGGGTTTGTCATGGCCTGTTTTGCGGGGGGTGTGATACACACCTTGCATGTGTTCCTTTTGGTCACACAGGATTGGTTATGTTTAAGTAGCTAGGGATGCACACAATGTAGCACTCCCATTGCAACATCCTCAGGGTGGTAAGGTTGTGACAGTTGACTGTCTCTTTGTCATCATCTATTGTCACCTGGTATGTGCCAGGCCTGTGTGCACTCCGCAGGGGTGGGAGTTTAGGTGAAAAATGTGGCCACAAGCTGGGTCTGAGCAGCCTCGCCACTTGCCCTTTCTGCTCTCATGGGCAGCGCCTGTGTGTGTGGTTGGGGATGTAGGGGCACCACCATGTCCACCGGTACGCCCTGCCATGTTGAAACATTGTGCAGTACACATGCTGCCCCGATGATCCTGCACACTACTGGGGGTGCATATAGTAGCTGGCCGCCAGAGCGGTCAAGGGAGCGGAATCGTGACTTGAGTACTCCGAATGTGCGCTCCACTATGGCCCTGGTTGCAATATGGGCAGCGTTGTATCTTACCTGGGGTGGTGTGGTGTGGTGGGGACTCCGGATTGGCATCATCATGTGGTTGCTCAGAGGGTAGGCACTGTCCACTGGGGAGGTGATAATGGTTGTGATTAGTTGGCTTTGTGTATTTGTCTGTGTGTGACATGCATGCATGTGCACAGGCATTTGTACTCACCTAGGAGCCATGTGTCGCCATGCTTCCCAGCTTCCAGGGCCCGGCTCAGGGCAGACATTCTGTATATAAAACTGTCATGGGTTGAGCCATGGTAGTTTGCATAGCAGAGGTGATGATTCACTTTGCATCACATACAACCTGCACGTTGATGGAATGCCAGTGCTTGCGGTTACGATAGATATGCTCAGTGGCCGTAGGTGGACGCAGGGCCACATGGGTGCAATCTTTGGCACTGAGCACTTTTGGGGAAGTGTGCCACACTGTAGAAGTCCTGGACCACGGCCTGCCTTTCTGTGGGTGTTCTGGGCATGTAATTGTGCCTGCGTACTGAGGGGTGTGCAGTCATGTTTGCCAACACCTGGTGTAGGCAGCATGACTGCGTGGCCTGTGAGACCCCCCCACTATGGCAGTTGTCTGCTGAAATGACCCAGTGTCCAAGAAATTCAGGACATTGAGCACCTTCTCCAAGGGGCTCAATGCTTGGGAGCACAGGGTGGGGAATGTAAGGTCATCTTCCCACTCCCTGACAAGGTCTAGGATGATATGAGGTGGAAACCTATACCTGCCATAGACCTGGTCGTCAGGCATCCCAAAAAGGCTGGTCCAGGGCAAAAAAATGTGGGTCCTCCTGCAGTGTCCCACGATCAGCGCTGCGACAAATGGGGCATTCATCGTAGCTGTGTATAGGTGTTTGTTTTTGTGCGCACTTTTATACTGTGCACGGGGACGCATCCGCCTGCCTTTGTGTGGCGGATGTGTTGACGCCTGTGTGCGTCTTTTAGCGTGGACGGGTTTCCCGTATTCGATTCCATGAATACGTGTTGTTCGTGTGCGTGTGTGCGTTCTGTGTATTTCCCTGCAGTACTTCCCCAGTTACGCCTTCTTTTTCACGCGTTGTTCCCCATTCCGCGTTTTACGCCCTGTGTCCCATCACCTTTTTGGTGTGTGCTCCAACGTTGTGCGCCATCGCTGTGTGTCCCGCACGGCGTTCGGGATGTTGGAATGACGTGTGCACCCGTGTGTGCCACACAAGTATTTGGCGCACATCCCGTAGTAAATACGCGTAGGCACTTCCATGAATTGCACGCGTGCGCATGCGCTTGCTTTTTCACGCTTGCGCCACCTTGCAATAAGATTTTCGGCGCACATTTGTTCCATGAATCGGCCCCTTAATCGAGACTGTTCCATTGGGACTGGATTAAAACACAGGAATTCCCACGCACGTTCAGTTCCCTTCAACATCTGCATGGTGAACATAAAGAGCTGGGTACATTAGCACCATTCCTTAGCATTTACTCGGATAGAGGTACTCGGTTGGGCTTCCTGCATTTTCCTTGGAATACTATATAGACTAAGAGTCTTATGTTCGACTTGGTTTGATTCCGTTGGCTAAAGCTATTTGTAGATTTTTCACAAATGATCGACACTGGGTCCACGATTGTAAAGCCCTCTCTTATTTACGTGTCAAATATTTTTGGAAATATATTGAATTTTGTGAAATGAGCTGAGGAAAATTCTTTTATATGGTCCCTTCTACTTGAGGTCCGCACTAGTTCTTCAATGGTTGCAATTACTGGTTTTATCAGAGCACTGGATTTAGATACGTGTATGTATTTGAGATTTTATAGTATGCCTGTATTTTTTCTTTCTTTTATGAATATTGTTATGATTGCATATATTTATTTAGGATTTTGGTTGTGTATGTATGATGTGTGTTGATGCTTTTTGTTCTTTCTCCTAGAATATTAATTAAAGGTTGATTTCTTTCAACCAACAATTTAATTAAAACAAATATATATGATTCATTGGGATCTCAGTGATTCCATCGACCACAGTTAGTCTATTGTTGTTGTCTAATTGGACTCTTGAATGTAAACTTTTTTTTAAATGTGGGTTTCCCCCTTACTACCCCTCCCTGTTCCTGTGCTATCCCTAAACAGACACACACATGCTGACATATATAAATCAAACATAAAAATGTCACACAAGAGTCAAACTAGTAGACCACAAGTAACTGTACAGGGATGATTGTTTCTAAACCTTATGTTCAACCCAGCACAACTACTAGAGCAGCAGTTACGCATTCATAAAGGTGACAACAAAATCTAAACAAATGGTGTACCACTTACTCCTCTAAGGTTAGCATGGTAAATGGGCAGCAGGGCTACATTAAACAGTATGGAAGTGACTCCTTCCCCTGACAATGAATGTGGTGCACAATAAAAATGCTTTTTTATCTTTAATACACCACTGGTTCTTTATTTGAGTAGGCCCCCAACTTGTCTCGCGCCCAACCTTCACAAACATCCCGTGTCACAATGGACTAGGAACCAGGCTGGTTTGTATCAATAAGATATTTATTAATTTATGGTTTCATGAAAAAGAAAAAGGAAACAATTTTATAACAGCCACCTATGTTATGTCAACACAAATGCAATGATTCCTACAGAACAATTAGTTCAAAATCCTTACACAGTACACATGGATCTTTAATGGCAAACAGGAAAAACAGTTTTAAGGTCAAAGGATAGCACCAAGGTTATGCACTTCCCCTGCAACACTCACCCCTAAACATCAGCTAACCTAATTCCTTTGAAAGGAAGGCAGTGTCAAGGGGTAAGGATAGAGAGAGAAAAGTCAGATTTGGTTTAAAGTCCACCACCCCAAGATGGGAAGTCAGAAAAGAAAATGAAAACCCGTTTTAGGAGCAAAACGGCAGAATCGGATTTTGCTTATTACTCGCACGGCTGCTCACAACCGAGAAGGAAATTTGTGTTGCTACACTTGAGGAGATAAGGAAGCTTAAAGACTACTAATCAGGACACAGAATAATGTGGACATGAGGTAGGGAAATCGATTTTTGGAAAGAAAGCACATGCAAAAGAAAAATACAAATGGTAAAGGGAAATTCATTTCACACGGGATATTGCAATGACAGGTAGCTAAGGGAAGGGATTATATGTCAAAATCAAAAAAGGTTTTAAGGACAAGAACAGAGGTACATAACACATAGGATTCTAGCAGAAAGGGATTGCTCTAAATGGGACTACAGTTTGAGTTTTTTAATGGGACAGATGTAAATTAGGAAATTGTAGGAATGCACACAATATACAAATTCGGGTTGCAGTGACACAGAGACTCATTCTGTTGAGGCTAAACTTTAATGACTATAGTTATTAAAGAAATACACTGGACAAAAGGGGGTTAATTCTGTATTTTAACCAACTCGTACCATGAATTTCGATGGGGAATTAATTGATTTCCTTCAAAATAATGCTAAGGGTTTATACAGACAACTGAGAGATTTATCAAAGAAATACGCTAACATACACAAGCTAATACAGATTCTACTACGGGAAGGTACATGAACTATGCTAGCAATTTGCGACTTTCAATGTGATTTCAATTGGATTTTCAATGGTGTTTCAATGAAGCTGTAGAGAGCTAAAAGAGGCACTAGCCATCATCGAAGCAATGTAATCATGGATGATATCTCCTAAGACAACAGCAGAACTCTAAGCATCTGTCAGTGCTCTAGTGGGAGGAGCATGTGGGATGGCATGTGTCACCCTGTCACCACCTAATGAGAGGTTAAATGGTGGTCGGATCCAGGCTGATTGTGCATCTCCTTTGAGGTGCTCACATACTCCATTCACTTGTGGGTGATAAGCACAGGAGAACGTGTGCTTGATCCCCAGTGAAGCTGCTATGTGCTCAAAGGTCTCATTTACAAAGTGAGGTCCATTGTCAGACCGCAGGCCCCGCCCACTCCCAATCGTGGGAATACCTCTTTAACAAGGAATTTTGCAGCTCTGAGAGCATCAGGGTGTGAACAGGGACCGGTGTCAATCCACCAGGAAAATGGGCATACATCCACTATCATGTAGCGGTAGCCTTAGCATACTTGAATCATGTCAACATAGTGTGTATGGAGGTGTTGGAAAGGCCCAATTGGGTGGGGTATTGCTCCTTGGATTATGTGTAAAATATGGCCCGCATTGAACCTCTTGCAAATAGTACAATTCTCCATAAATGCTACATGCTCTGCCATATTTGGACAGAACCACTGTGTGCGGCAAGTATGCCCTTACGTAGATCACTAGGATGATGCAATTGCGTGAGCGCAATCTGTAATAATGCTACTGGGATCACGAGATTGCCTGTGTCCTCCTGTCACCATAATGCATCTGTAGGGGATATTCAACAACCCTCTTCCCACATAGTTCCGTTTCTTCTACCAGTGTTTTTCCTTGAAACACCATTATTTTTGTTGCTTGTAATGAACTATACCATTCCTTCAAAATAATGTTTCCCACACATACACATCTGTTCTATGGAATATCAAATTCATTTATTTCTCAGATATTTGCTGTGTGCTTTGCTTCTGCATTTGAAGCTTCATTAACAAGGGAGACTAGGTCATCCCCCTTCGTGTGTGCTTGGCACTACACGACCGCTATGGCTGATGGGAGTTGTAGAACGTCTATGAGTCTGCCCAATAGGAGGAGTTGCAGCACTGCTGTGCATCAGCATATTGGAAGGCCCTTCTTTGCCAATGTGACAATCCAGCATGTACATAGGCGGAATCAGAATACACTGTAATTTAATTGTCCTTGCATGCTTCTAATGCCACTATGTGGGCCATCAATTCGACTGCTTGCACTGAAAAATGTGAAGGAAATCTCATCTATCTAAATCTGCCTGCCTCTACTCTCCGCCTTTTGCAACTCATCCAGAACAGGACTGCGAGACTTGTCCTTGGCCTCAAGCCCAGGGACCGTATCTCGCCAGGACTGAAATCACTACACTGGCTCCCAGTGGCTGTGAGGATTAAGTTCAAAACCCTCTGCATTGTCCACAAGGCCTTCTGGCAAAATACCTTCAACTCTCTCTTCCTAAATATCTTCCTTCTCGAGCACTCGTCCGCCTCCAACTCCCTTAGGGTCAGCCGCTTCTCCAAACAAGGAGTTGGGGGCAGATCTCTCTCCGCTGCAGGGCTTTCCCTCTGGAACAGCCTTCCTGCCTCCCTGAAACTTGAGGAGAACCATCTCCGGTTCCGGAAGCACCTCAAAACCTTCCTCTTTGCCTCCGCTTTCTCTCCCCCTTCCCCCTACTAAAATTAATGAACTGCATTGAATCTGCAACTGGGCCACTCACCGATCTCGGTCCTTGGCCCAGCCACTCTCCCCTGCACTGCCTCCCTGGCAGTCACTGCGGGACTTTGTCTGTATCACTACAGCCCCCCTTCCCAGCACCTGTCTGCACTTACCTTGCACTTGCCACCAGCTGGCCCTTGTTATTTATCTTGTATGCTAATAACCCTGTACTGCACTTTCCCCTCTCCCTTTCCCCCTTGCACTTTTCCCTTCCCCTCTACCCTTGCACTTGCGCGATCTGAATGACACCTGGCCTAGTAGGATCGTTGTCTGTCTCCCCTTTGTCCCCCCCACCTCGTCGCGCCTTGAAATACTTGTGTATAGGTGCGTTACAAAGCCATATCATATCATATCATATCATGCTTGCTACTACTTCGGTTGTCCCATCTAATTTGATTTCCACACTGCTGTCCCATTGTGCCTTGCCTCGTCACCTGGTCTATTGTCAAGGACGTGTCAATATAAAGTACTTCTTCCCCCTCAAGGGCATTCTGCCCCTCTTTAGGAATGTCATCATATTGTTCCATATACGCGGTACAGTCATGCACATAGTCACCCTCCTCCATTGGTTCAGCTAAAAATATCACTGGGTTTAAAATTCTGCACCTTACTACCTTTATGTCATGATCTCTGCTTCCAAAAGGTCAGGGTTTTCCCAACTCCCTTGGAAGCAGATCCATAACCCAGGTTCCGAGTGCCAACCAGTCCCAATTGGGACCTTTTGGACCCAGTCCTGGCGCCAGTGGCACCAGGCTCATAAATATGCCCAGTCCCAGCGCTGGAAGCGCCGGGCTCATAATGCTTGGGTGGACTTACCTGCAGCAGACCATGCTGCTTACTTGCCTGCCAGTTGAGCCTCTGATCCTCTTCTGTTTGGAACTACTTTTCCTGTTGGGTGGGGCTGGAGCCACTCCCTAGATTTAGAACACTGGAACTCTTCTGGAAGGCAGGAACTCTTTTCTTACCAGGAACTCTTTTCTTACTTAGGCGTGGCTGTGGAAGGAGACACCTAAGCACTACAGGAGGCTATTTAAACCACACCCGGTGGATGAATCTTGCTTTGCGTTATTCTGCACCCTCTGCAGCAGGACGCTCATCGTGTCTTCTGCATCCAGTCCTGGGCCTAAGGAAAAAGGCTTACCATCCTGAATCCAGTCTTCAGCAGCACCTATAAAGACAAGAAAGAACAGGTTAGCATTCCGGCATCTGAAAGGCAAAGGCTTACCTACTCTTCGTGCGCTCCGGAGGTCTTCACACTGCATTCCGGCATCTGAAAGGCAAAGGCTTACCTACTCCTCGTGCGCTCCGGAGGTCTTCATACTGCATTCGGGCATCTGAAAAACAAAAGCTTACCAACTCTTCGCACGCTCCGGAGGCCTTCGGCGCTGCATCCGCATCTGAAAGACAAAACAAGGTGCGTGTAAAGACATTGGGGAACTTTAATACTCACGTGCCATTACTCCTTTCCACATCTAATCCAGTGGGTATTCCGGCACCCTGCAGCCGCTCCGAACTCGTACCTGCAAAATAAAAAGACAGTTAGAGCGCATCGTGAAGCAGGCAACAAGCGCTTACTCACGTGCTTCCAGGCGCTTCTATTCATCACACGGGCTCCATCTTCAACTCACTTCAGCCCGTCATCCGCCATCGCCGGAACCCTGCAAAACAAGAGACATCATTACTAAAGACTTTAAAAAGACATTTGAATGACTCGAAACTTACCGTTCGTGCAGTAAACGACGGACAGCAGTCCTCTGAAGTCAAGAGGCCTGCGCTACCTATCCAGTGAGGAAACTGGCTACAGCACCCTGCCCCGAGGCAGATGGAGAGCTCGGCATTCACTTACCTAAGGTGAGAGCGTTAACCTTTGGGGGTCTACAGGAGAGGAGAAGAGGAAAGAGATAGGGACACCCCAATAACCCCAGTTCATTAACCCCATATTTTCTATCTGCAGACATCTTACTCTACACGTCAGGCATACAGTGCACAGAGGTCCAGCCCAAAGAGCCAACCGGGTGCTACACATCACCTTTGAAGATACGGTAGTCGCCCAGTCAAGACCGGCGCCTCTGCGAGAATCAGGTGAGCGTTACAGAACGCAAAGCCTACCGCAAAACTCTCGCCCAGGCGCTATGGAAACTTCGGATACTGACCCCCTAGCCCGGTTACTTGGGGAACTAAGGGCAGAAGTGCATGCAACTCGTCAGGAAATGAATGCTCTAAGAAGGGAACCAATTATTTCCAAGGAGAGAACAGACAATCTTGCTAGACAAGTGCTACAGTCACAAGCCGGACAGACCCCGTTACCCGCATCAGGGGCAAATCTTCCTTCAACATCCTCTATGAATCCAGTGCAGATCAACCTACCTGGGAATGTACCTCTGGCTCCGCCCGAGCGATTTTCTGGTGACCCAAAGAGGTTTGCAGTATTTATCAATCAGTGCCAGTTGCACTTCTTATGCCGGCCAGCAGCCTTTCCAACTGATCAAGCTAAAGTAGCTTTTGTACTTTCGTACCTTAGTGGCAATGTGGCAGACTGGTCGATCCCTCTAGTTCATCAAGATGATCCGGTTCTCCATGATTTTCAAGCCTTTCAGCTTAGTATGGAAAAACTGTTCGCAAGACATTCACAGGGGCAGGCCTTGGACAATGAGCTTCTTTCGTTGCGACAGGGTAATCAAGACCTATTGGCTTGTATTGCATCTTTCAATAGACTAATAGTGGAAACTCAATGGCCTGAGGACAAAAGGATTACGCTGTTTTATAGAGGTCTACGTGGAGAGCTCAAAGACGTTTTAGCCCAAATAGTGAATCCCCCACAAGACTGTTCGGATTACATAGACTTGGTCGTTCAAATAGATCACAGGCTGCAGAACAGGAAGGCCGATCGTTCCAAGTTTGATGCTCGAGTATTTTCCAAACCGCCAACTCCTTCCAAAGGAGTAGACTCCGGGGAACCCATGCAAATAGGGGGTCCGAAAGGTCCTCTAACACAACGGGAGCGGGAAAGGAGGAAACGGTTGCAATTATGCCTATATTGCGTAAACTCAGGGCACTTTCTTCGAGACTGTCCGGTGAAACCTGCCAAGAAGGCAGTAGGAGCTGCAGTTACCAAAGTTACAAACTCTGAGAAGGGAAACGACCTCACCCGACAAGAATAGAGGTCCTCTTGCCGAGCGTAAAAACCAGTTCCGTGACCTCGCATTTCGTGATACCTATGGTCCTCATTAGCCCTGATAATCCGGATCGATTACATGCAATTGAAGCTTACGTCGACAGCGGTGCCATCGGCAATTATGTGGATCATGAAATGGTTTTGAGGATGAATCTAACTCTTTGTCCCAAGGCTGTAAAGGACGTCATTACTACGGTGGATGGTACGGAGATAGCCTCCGGGCCAGTAACGCATACCACTCAAGAAGTGACGCTAGTAAGTCAAGATGGACACCATGAGAAGATCGTGTTCGATGTGATCAAGGCCCCTCAGTTTCAGATTATTCTGGGAATACCTTGGTTAGAGAAACACAATCCTCTGATCGATTGGCGAGCAAGAACGGTCCAGTTTCCAGAATGTGTCTCTACTCGTCACCCTCCACCTGGTGTTGCACTGGCCGCAATTTCTTCAGAGACTCCCCAGTTACCTCCAGAATACCTAGAATACCAAGATGTTTTCCGGAAGGATCAGGCTAACTCTCTACCTCCTCATAGGTCTTATGACTGCCAGATAGACCTGATACCTGGATCTACTC
Source organism: Ambystoma mexicanum (assembly GCF_040938575.1). NCBI lineage: Eukaryota > Metazoa > Chordata > Amphibia > Caudata > Ambystomatidae > Ambystoma > Ambystoma mexicanum. Next base: position 199,244,696 of record NC_090935.1, read on the forward strand.
CCCCTTGTAGTAGAATTTATGCCCTCACCGAGCCTGAGAACCTTCACCTTCGACAATACCTGGATCAATACCTGGCAAATGGGTTTATTCGTCCTTCCAAGTCCCCTGCTTCTTCAGCTTTGTTCTTCGTTCCAAAAAAGGAAGGAGACCTTAGAACTTGTATCGATTATCGCTCCCTGAACCAGATCACCGTTAAGAATAGATATCCGTTACCTTTGATCCCTGAACTCCTGGACCAAGTCAGAAAAGCATGCATATATACAAAGCTGGATCTTAGAGGAGCTTACCACTTGGTACGAGTAAAAGAGGGCGATGAATGGAAGACGGCCTTCCGCACCAAGTATGGGCTATTTGAATATCAGGTCATGCCCTTCGGACTTTGCAATGCCCCGGCCGCCTTTCAATATTTTATGAACGATGTCCTCAGAGAGCTCATAGATGTATGTGTTGTTGTTTACATTGACAACATTTTCGTTTATTCTTCATCGGAATCTGAACATCGGAAACACGTGAAAATGGTCCTCGAAAGATTGCGTCAACACAAACTTTTCGCTAAATTGGAAAAATGTGTTTTCAACGTGACTGAAGTTGAATTCTTGGGATTCATATTATCACCTGGCGGAGTGCGTATGGATTCAAAGAAGGTCGATGCAGTTCTCAAATGGCCATCACCATCCTCCGTAAAAGGTGTGCAAAGCATGTTAGGCTTCGCTAACTTTTACCGCAGGTTTATCCCCGAATTCTCTCGAATAGTCCAGCCCATCACTGCCTTGTTAAAGAAAAACAAACGTTTTGAATGGTCTACCGAGGCGGAACAAGCTTTCCAGGATTTGAAGACTAAATTTATCTCTGCACCAATCTTAAAACACCCTCGCCCCGAACTCCCCTACATCGTGGAAACTGATGCTTCAAGCCTTGCCATGGGGGCAGTTCTATCACAAAAGGACCCGGTAACCAATCAGTTGCATCCCGTGGCATTTTGGTCACGCAAATTCTCGCCTCCTGAGGTCAATTACACGATTACTGACAAGGAACTTCTGGCTATCAAGTCTGCCTTTAAGGCTTGGCGGCATTATCTGCTGGGGGCCCGACACACCGTTACTGTGATTACGGATCACCGAAAACTGCAATATTTGAAAACCGCAAAAGCCCAATCCTCTAGACAACTCCGTTGGGCATTATTCTTTGCCGAGTTTGACTTCATAATTACCTATCGACCTGGTACAAAGAACGGTAAAGCCGATGCCCTTTCTCGGATGGGAGTGGAAGAACACTTGATCAACCCTAAACCTGTACCAATCATTCCCGAACAAAGAATTCTGGGTGTAATCGCCACAGAATCCATAGAGGAAGTTAAGGATAATGCCAGGCAACTTGTAACTCCAGCAGATATACAGAATTGGCATCTGCAGGGAAAGGACTTTGCAGTAAAGGACAACTTATTGTATTTCCAAGAACGATTATACCTACCCAGCACAGATTTACAGAAAAAAGTAATCTCTTGTTATCACGACTCTTTAATGGAAGGTCATCCCGGTATAGCCAAGACCTCAGAAAAGATCAAGTGCTACTTCTGGTGGCCGTCTTGGAAAAAAGATATCAGAGACTTTATAATGTCCTGTGGAGTATGCGCCCAAAACAAGAGTCAAAAGGAAAGACCAGCAGGCCTCTTACGCCCTATTGACATCCCACCTCGCCCTTGGCATACGCTTTCTATGGACTTCATCACCGATCTACCTCCATGCTCCGGATACAATACGATTCTAGTAATCGTGGACTTATTCTCCAAGATGGCGCATTTCATTCCGCTCAAAGGCTTGCCAACAGCAGCAACTCTGGCCCGAGAATTTCTCAAAAACATTGTCCGACTGCACGGTTTTCCTTCGGTTCTAATTTCGGATCGAGGTAGTCAATTTATTTCTCATTTTTGGCGAAGTTGCTGTCGGTCGGCTCAAATTGATGTGAGACTATCGACCAGTCACCACCCTCAGACTGACGGACAAACCGAGAGGACCAATCAAACTCTGGAGCAGTATTTACGCTGCATGCTGCAACAAACTGAAAAAACTTGGAAAGATATCCTTTGGATAGCCGAGTATGCCTACAATAACTCTGTCCATTCGGGAACTGGGAAAACCCCGTTTTTTCTTTTGTACGGCAGTCACCCTCGAACCTCGGAGTTGGATCCCCTCCAAGATCTTGAAACACCAGCAGTAGACTACCTGCATTCTACAATCACCCAAGCCTTTAAGGAAGCTGTTTCTCACCTTCAAAGGGCTAAAGAACAATACAAGAAAGGAGCATATCAACATCGGAAGGAAGCCCCTCACTATCAAGTAGGGGATCAAGTCTGGTTGTCCACCAAATATCTATCTTTAAAAGGGCCACGCACATTCAACCCAAGATACCTTGGTCCCTATTCCATCACTACCATAGTAAACCCACTAGCGGTCAAGTTGGACTTGCCCCCGCACATGAAGATACATCCGGTCTTCCACGTCTCTCTATTAAAACCCGTGCAACCTCAAACCCGACTAACCAAATCTCCAAAACCTATCCTAGTGGATGGAGAACTCGAGTTTGAAGTCAAAAGCATTCTGGACTCCAAGATCTCCAAATCTAAACTATTCTACCTAATTGACTGGAAAGGCTACGGCCCCCAAGAGAGATCCTGGGAACCTGCTGAATATGTCCACGCTCCTCGCCTAATCAAAAGATTTCACCGAACATTTCCTAACAAGCCAAAACCCCCGGAGAAGCCCGGTTTGGGAGGGGCCTTGAGGGGGGGTACTGTCATGATCTCTGCTTCCAAAAGGTCAGGGTTTTCCCAACTCCCTTGGAAGCAGATCCATAACCCAGGTTCCGAGTGCCAACCAGTCCCAATTGGGACCTTTTGGACCCAGTCCTGGCGCCAGTGGCACCAGGCTCATAAATATGCCCAGTCCCAGCGCTGGAAGCGCCGGGCTCATAATGCTTGGGTGGACTTACCTGCAGCAGACCATGCTGCTTACTTGCCTGCCAGTTGAGCCTATGATCCTCTTCTGTTTGGAACTACTTTTCCTGTTGGGTGGGGCTGGAGCCACTCCCTAGATTTAGAACACTGGAACTCTTCTGGAAGGCAGGAACTCTTTTCTTACCAGGAACTCTTTTCTTACTTAGGCGTGGCTGTGGAAGGAGACACCTAAGCACTACAGGAGGCTATTTAAACCACACCCGGTGGATGAATCTTGCTTTGCGTTATTCTGCACCCTCTGCAGCAGGACGCTCATCGTGTCTTCTGCATCCAGTCCTGGGCCTAAGGAAAAAGGCTTACCATCCTGAATCCAGTCTTCAGCAGCACCTATAAAGACAAGAAAGAACAGGTTAGCATTCCGGCATCTGAAAGGCAAAGGCTTACCTACTCTTCGTGCGCTCCGGAGGTCTTCACACTGCATTCCGGCATCTGAAAGGCAAAGGCTTACCTACTCCTCGTGCGCTCCAGAGGTCTTCATACTGCATTCCGGCATCTGAAAAACAAAAGCTTACCAACTCTTCGCACGCTCCGGAGGCCTTCGGCGCTGCATCCGCATCTGAAAGACAAAACAAGGTGCGTTTAAAGACATTGGGGAACTTTAATACTCACGTGCCATTACTCCTTTCCACATCTAATCCAGTGGGTATTCCGGCACCCTGCAGCCGCTCCGAACTCGTACCTGCAAAATAAAAAGACAGTTAGAGCGCATCGTGAAGCAGGCAACAAGCGCTTACTCACGTGCTTCCAGGCGCTTCTATTCATCACACGGGCTCCATCTTCAACTCACTTCAGCCCGTCATCCGCCATCGCCGGAACCCTGCAAAACAAGAGACATCATTACTAAAGACTTTAAAAAGACATTTGAATGACTCGAAACTTACCGTTCGTGCAGTAAACGACGGACAGCAGTCCTCTGAAGTCAAGAGGCCTGCGCTACCTATCCAGTGAGGAATCTGGCTACAGCACCCTGCCCCGAGGCAGATGGAGAGCTTGGCATTCACTTACCTAAGGTGAGAGCGTTAACCTTTGGGGGTCTACAGGAGAGGAGAAGAGGAAAGAGATAGGGACACCCCAATAACCCCAGTTCATTAACCCCATATTTTCTATCTGCAGACATCTTACTCTACACGTCAGGCATACAGTGCACAGAGGTCCAGCCCAAAGAGCCAACCGGGTGCTACACATCACCTTTGAAGATACGGTAGTCGCCCAGTCAAGACCGGCGCCTCTGCGAGAATCAGGTGAGCGTTACACTTTATCATTGGATTAAAAATAATACTTCATATCCAGATGTTCTCTGGGTGGTCAACATGCTTTTGGGGTTTTTAAGGATCACAAAGAGGGCATGCTCCATTTAATGTGTGGTGCTGCACCCCATTGTGATACTCACTGACTTCTCTACTGTGAATGCAGCATCAGTCAGCGCTTGATCACATGGGTAATGTCCTCTCATCACTGGGTCTAAACACCCACTAGAGTAAGCCATTGGTTTGTCTCAAAAAGTTGACTATTGCGTGAGCAGCAGAGTTATCCTACTCCGTGGGAGTTTGAAAACAGGTAACATTTGTCATGGTAATTGGGAAACCCTAAAACTGGAGCTGTGCATATTGCCTTCTTCAGCTCCTGAAATATTTCATTAATTGAGTGTGTCCACAATAGGTTACCGTCCCCTCTATATGCCTCGTGAAGCCTGTTTAATAGGGGTCTCAATTATGTGCTGTAGTAAAATACCCAGGCTCTGCAATAATTACAGAGGCACAAAAATTGCTGCATTTCTCTTACTGTCTTTTGCATCAGCGTTTTGAAGATCACCTCCACCCTTTCTGGAGTTACCGTTTGGCCTTCCTGTAATATAAACTGGCAGATGTACACCACTTCCTTCTGGAAATACTGTAATTCTACCTTGTCTACCTAGTAACATGTCTCTGCTAATACTGTCAGCAAGTGTACTGAGTCATTTTGACACTGCTCTTCAGATTTGCTGCAAACCAACATCTCATCTACATACTGAATGACAGTACTCTCCATCTGTATGTTGCCGAAGCCCATTTGGAGGATATTATTAATGATAGAGGGTGACTCACAGTACCCCTGTGTTAATCTTGCATGTTTACACTGCCAACTTCTATATCGGAAGGAAGTAAAGTCCTGTGACTCTTCGTGGAATGATATAGAAAAGAAGACATTCTTCAAATCTATTACCGTGAAATGGGTAGCTTCGGGAGGGATGCTGCATAGATTTTCGCTGGATTGGGAACTAATGGAAATTCTGCCTCAAAAATCTGATTCAAAGGGCGTAAATCTTGAATAAAATGCCACAATCCCCCTGCCGCCTTCTTCACTGGGTAGAGATGTGTTAAACTGTGTCTCTGAAGGGACTAACATTCCTTGCTTTACTAAAGCAGCAATTGTCTTATAAATGCCTTTGTCTGCCTCCCTTAATAGGGGATATTTCCATGCCCTCTGTAGCCCCTGGATTGAGCTTTATTTTGATGGCTCCTATCCCTTTAACAGGCCCATGTCAGATGGACTGCTAGTCCATAGGACACTGGGTACCCGCCCCAAGTCTTCCTCTAGAAATGGTGGTGGTACCTTTTATAGCAAAACCATTCTCTGTGGTACTGCCCCGTAATGTATCGTCACCCAAGGTGTAATGCTTATTTATGGCAATGCCTGACATTGGGTATCTTCCCTCCCTAACGCAAGATTGATTCACCCCCGTATCTATAAGTAAGGAAAAAGTATTGTCACCTATTGCCACCCCAATACACGGTTCCTCATTCGGTTTGGGTGTAACAGATAGGAATGAACACATCAAGTTTGTCTGTAGGCTGTCCTACTGCAGATATAATTACATTCCCACTGCTGTAAACAAATTTCCCCCACTACAGTCACCCCTCCCAGTTTTCTTATGGCAGTCTAAATTGTGTAGTCTATGTGTGTCACTGCTACAATGTTCTGCTTCATCATTGATTGCTGTGCAGGTTGAGGTGGCTGCATACGTATGCTTGGGGTGCATGGGTCATGGGCTGATATGGCTGCACTTGCATCTTTTGGGTGTGCGCCAGTTGTGGTGTGTATACTTATGCCTGCATTTGATCCTGGACACATTAGTCTGTTTGCTTTGACTGATATGTTGCCTGATGCAGCATTCCCCCAATTCAGTTGCATTCCGCCTCTGCTTCTGCACATTCGAGCTATGTGACCTATCCTTCCACATAGCCATCTTTGTTTTGGACCCCTCATTGGTCTCGACTGTCCCCCATTAATCATCTCTACCCTGCTGCATAGGGTAGTCAAACCCTCTTCCCCTGGGGCACTCCTCCCCATTCCCTTGGAGAGTGGTTTGAGTAGCCCCATCCTACAAAACCTCCTCCTATTGTCTGTGGTTGGTTTTGTATATTCTGAGTAACAGTGAAACTAAATGGGTTATTCCCTATTTTTTGTTTACAAGGGATTGGTCTCACAACGGGAATGCCATATATGAAAGAATGAGAAAAAGAGACACTGATTATACCACTCCACATCTGTTTAGTTTCTGGAAGTGTCACATGTAGTCTCCAAACTATTTCCATTAAAACACATTGTATTCATCATCTTATACAAACACATAAAAACAACGTTCCTTCTTATAAAACGAATTAGTACAAAAAACCTTTTCTTCAACGACTTTATAAAAATATTATTCAGATGTTTAACAAAATAGTGGGGTTAGTACTTTTTCACGCTCTAATTTGACTGTGTCAATTACAGGTAACAGGCCACTTTAAGTGTCAAAACTGCTCGGTCTTTTGCCTCATCAAAAGCATAGAGCTGAATGGGAAAGACTGGCATCTAAACACCTTCACCAACTGCCTCTCCCAGTGGGTTGTATGTGGGATGAAATGCCCATGCAATCTTTTGTATATTGGTAAGACTAAACAACTAGTTCAGCACCGAATATGCGAACACAAATCATGCAAAAAGAACAAAATAGACAACAAACCATTGGTAGCATACTATGGGCCTCATTACGACCCTGGCGGAGGACCATGGTGCTATAAGCACCATGGTCCATGCCGGTAAGTTACCGACTCTGCCATGGAGAAAGGGGGAATTACCACCCCATTACAAGGTTGGCGGGGCGGTAATTCCCCCTTCCTCCATGGCCCTTCCCCATTCCCATTTTTGCCCCATAGGGCTCAATGGGAATGGGGAAGGCGCTAAGTACGGTGCCGCAAATTGCGGCACCGTAATTAGCACCAAGGTCCCTTTGCGGGTCCCTACTTTAATGGCTGGTCTACACCAGCCGTTAAGTTCGGGTCCCGCAAAGGGACCTCGTAATTAGGCGCTAATAGGTCAACGGCGCTGCAGCCTTTTACGGCGCCGTTAACCCATTAGCACCTGGGTCGTAATGAGGCCCTATGTGTGCAAACATCATAATCCAACTGAAATGTTCTGGTTCATAATTCAAGTGGTTAAAATCTCGAAAAGAGGAGGTACAACGATCTAGCCCTTAAAAACATATGAACAACAATGGATATACAATCTTGATACTGTTCGAAATTGCCCTAATCGGGGAATTTTTATGTGAACAATAAAGATAAGAGGACCGAAATGGACAATCTTAAAGAAGACATGGAACTAATACACAAAAATCATAAGTGGTACACATGCAGAGATCAACCTTCATAAAGAATGGTAGAAATATGACATTGGTCCTTCAATGTGATATGTAGTTTAACTAATGAAATAAGATAACATGGGAATAGATGCCAAAATTTGTTATAATGGAAATAGTTTGGAGACTACACGTGACATGTATCAAGCAATATGGTGATAACGAAACATTGGTGCACTGCCTGAAACTAAACAGATGAAGAGTGGGGTAATCGGTGTCTCTTTTTCTCATTGTTTGATATTCTGAGTAACTACTCTCTCTCCACTCGTCAGCATTGCTGCTTCTATTGTATGCTTAGATAACTTCTTCGGCACTAACTTCGCTTCATAAATCTTTTTCTTCTCACACTTCTTTCTCACATTCTCTTGCATTAACTGACAATATTGCACTGTTGTTATTTGCAAGTCTGACCATGGCTTAGTCTTTATCCCCACTAACTTCTTCAGCTGTTTCATTACCTGTTCTGGCATACTATGTGATGAAATAACCCCACTTTTTTATCCCACTTCTAGCTTCTCTTGAGGCACCACTGTTCTTGAATATCCTGAATATGTTGCAGTGGGTCTTCATTCTCTTGAATTTTGCCTGTCATGATCACACTTATGTCAGATGGATCTGGGTACTGTACACTTATAGCTGCTTAGCAATTATTGAACAATGCGCCATTGTGCACCATAATCAGTGCTTTCCCTCTGGGGTATCCTGCTCTTTGCCAAACATCGTCAGCTACCTCCCCAAGAATGGCTGAAAGTAGGCTCTTCATGTCGCTCACTGTCAGTGTCATCCCTGCTTTCAGTCTTTCAATCTCGTAAATCCATTTCCAAGCCCCTACAGTCAGCCAAGGTAGCTTGCACCTTAAATTATCCTTATCCATCTGTTGCCACAGTATATACTGAGCTCGTCCGCCACTCTTCTCTAATAACAAACTGTGTCAGTCTCATTGCTCTGTCACATTTCCCTATGTCTTTAGTGGCTGTAAACGCTCTTGTCATCTCTGCTCATTTCCGTCCTGGCAGAGCTTAAGGCATGATTTTGCCTGCACTCTGTGGCATGTCCCTAGGACTCACCAGTTATCCGTCATGTTCTCCCTCTTGTCCTCCCATGTCTTCCCCTTCTCCCCACAATGTGTCTCTATTAGGGTTTGTTTCCCTGGAGCGGTAGCAAGGACTCTACCCCTCATCATCGTCACTTTTCTTACAATCTTCAGCTGACCCCATGGTCTCAATGCTATCGTCACTGTCTTCTTCTCTTTCATCTTCGAAACTAAAGCCTATTTAACATCAGTTTTCCAGCTGCTTCCCCTTTATTTGATCTGAAAAACAACGTACCCCCCTCAATGAGGATCCTGTTGTACCCATACTCTTCTTTGGGGCAAACAAACTGTTTCTCATGCTACTGTAAATATTCCCTAGTTTTCTTTGTATCCCTTCTCCTTTGTTGTCTTTCAGACGGGTCAGGTCCATTTTAATGTCCACTGCTTTCTTAGAATGTCTCTCCCCACTTTTGTCTCTTTCCTGCTGATGTCTCATATCCTCCTCTTCTTCTCTGCATCGGTGCTCTTTAACGGGTTGCTCGACTTCCAAACTTCTTTTCTCCCTCTTTATTTGCAATTGGTTTGCCTACTCTTCTTCAGACTTGTCCCTTGCTGTCTCCTTTAGCTCTCTCTGCTAATTCTTCTCTCTCCCCTCTCTCTCCCTTTCTTCTGCTCGCTTTCATTCTTTTCTCAGTCTGTCGTATTCTTCCTTCTCATCCCTCTCTATTCTCTGTACTTCCTCCATTGTGTATGCCCATTCGTTAGCTTCTTCCTCCATATCTTTACAATTTTAAACTTCCTCTCTTGTATGTCCCGCCTCGCCTATGGTCTTCCCATCCAGTTTAAATGTTATATGTCCACCTACCCATTCATTTGTCAGGACTATCACCTCATAACCTCCACTATGTCCTGTCTTTCCCTCATTTTCACTTGCAAATTGCTGCACTCCTTACATTCACTGCTGTTAAGGTTCCCCTTTTTATTTGCTTGCTTCACACCACTAGGTGTGCCTTTGCTGCTATACACTGGAGGTGCAAAAATATGATTGGTATATCCTGCTGTTTCTTTCAATTCCCTTAAGGGGTAAAATCCCTAACTTTCTGCTGTTTGGTCCATGTCTGCAATTTGAGAAGGAGGAGAGAGAGCCAACAGCGGTTAGCCTTCCATATCGTGCTGACTCAGCATCCATTGCTTTGTGGATCGAGTCCCCTTCCTCACCCTGAAACAGTTTCCACAGCTTCACCAATTTGTCTCGGTATCGCAAGTTCATTTTGCGCTATACTTGCCTATTTTGTCCTGATATCACGGGAGTTACTAGCACAAATGTTGAATGGGTATGTCCGTCATTTTGACACTTTATTTTATATTCATCAATACTTACTTGACCTCAAATCGTGAGTTCGACACACTCAATTTACCTTGTCAATTTGCAGTTTACATAATTAACATTACTTAATCACATTTTGCCAAACCATGACAATACAAAGAATCTCTTCAACAGCCTCTCTGGTTCACCACCATCAACAAGAGTGTGCTCCACGCACGGCCCACACTGCGTTTTCCTCCCTTAAGGCCCAAACCATGACTCCACTCATGTGCACCTTGATCTCCACCAAAATGGCATATCACTTTTCATTGATTCAAGCAACAGTTCAACAAGTGAAATCCACCACCTTCTACATACCTCAGGACTAATCCAATAACCTCATAGGTGAAGTCACAAACTGTCTAGAGGAAACACCCTTAATACTTCACCATATATGTCCACCATCATCAACACAAACACAATAAAAACATGACATAACAAACTGCTGCCTTCCTGCATAACAGGGTATCTAATTTATTTATGTTTATATTTATATATATAGTTATATTTATTTATGGTATCAGGGCACTATTTACAGTAAGTGCAAAGTGACATACTTCAGAGTGTAAGATTACACATGTCTGTTGGGTCATGAACAGCAAGGCCTGGAAAAGCTGCGCCTCGTGGTTTGGGGGAGCTACATCAGGAAAACAGATACATGGATGTCAAGATATTGGTACATGGATATTCTGAAGAAGCCACACCTCATGGTATGGGGCTACATCAGGCAAAAGATACATGTGTGTCAAGATTTGGTGCATGCAAAGTCTTGAGAAGCCGTGTCTCATGGTACGGCGGCTACATCAGGCAAACAGATACATGGGTGTGAAGATATTGATGACTGTCAAGATATTGATGCATGCAAGGTCTGGAGAAGCCACGTCTCATGGTACGGGGCCACATCAGGCAAACAGATACATGGGTGTCAAAATATTGGTGAATGCAAGGTCTGGAGAAGCGGTGCCTCATGGTACGGGGGATAGTTCAGATGCGTAGATACAAAGGGGTGAGGTACAGTAAATTCAGCAGCAATTACAGTGAGCCTGTACATGACCAATCCCATACTATTGCAGGGTGTAGAATTTTGAGCGCATGAGGCTACAGTAAGTACGACAGATAAGATGATGGCAGCAGTATTACAATGTACTTGTGCGCTGGTCAATTAACATTGGATTGCACTGGGACCATGTTCAGCACAATCTAGGTGAGAGATCACATTATGGAGAGCAGAACAGCAGTGGTCTAGCGCATACTGGAGGAGTCTCACAGCATATGGCTCCCAGACACCAATGAAAGTAATTATGGGCAGTGTGGCCGAGGTGCTGAGGGCAGGCTTGCACTACTCACTTTATTGCTGTCACTCAAATGGTCCCCAGACATGGGTCTGAGCCTTATATACCAGCCTTTGAGGTTGGACTGATTATGTCCTCAAAAATTACATGGTCCCTCTTTTCTACCACCACATATAGGAATACAACTCAAAGAGAAAATTAAGAAACCCCCTTCTGTGATATAAGCTAGCATCTCCTACTCATGCCTATACACAGGTAACCATACATAATCATCCATGACCCAAGATGAACCTGTGTACCCAACACTAGGCCCTTTAAGACGAGGTAGCCATACTTGAGATGGATGGAGATGTAGAATATGCTCATGTAAGCGATATTCAATCAACACTACAGCTAAGTCAATGCCTAGTCTGGGATGCTGAGGAAAACCCTTATTGATGTATTTTTATATCCAGTTCAGTACTCTGGATGACAACCCTTGTATAACACCCCCTCTTAGAATCCACCTGACCCCACTGAGCCAAGAAGTAGGTTTGTTTTGAAAATTAAAAGGTTTATTTGGACAATTTAACAATATATATCTATCACACTTTATAAATAAATTGATAACTGATATCACACTTCAGAATACGACCGTGATCAACAATGGATAATGTTACAGGGGTACACTGATTTGGTTACTTAGGAGTAGTGTAGAGGATGAGGTAGCTGAAAATGCTTGATGGTTTCAAGGAAATGCAAGGTGGAATAAAATGCAGTACAGAAATAACTTGTTATGATTTTAGCAAAAGGTAATATGATCACTTTTTCTTTTGACAATTCACTCCCCCCCTATGCAATACAAGAAATGGAAGGAGAGCACACAGTCTTCAAGAATCCCACAAATCACACTTTATAATGCAATACACAGTTCCAGTTCCCCCCAGCAAGCTTAGAGAAAACAGGGATGAGTTTTAAACTCAGGCAAATTACTTTAATGTGGTTTGCAAGGAAGTGAAAAGGTGCTAAAATTGCTTTTAATTCCCTCTAGAGGTTCAGGGTGAGTAAGAGATGCTTGTTGGTATTAGTTCAGGCTCACTTTAGCAATGCTCTATGAGTGATTACCAGGTTGCAAACGGATTTTAACAAAGAGAAGCAACAAGCTGCTGATTTCTACAGATGAAGAAATCGGGCCAAATCGCAAATCGTGGTAAATTTCGCGAGTGAGTGTCTCGCGATTACGGGAAATGTATAGGGAGTAGTTCTACGGTTCTAGGTTTGTTGGAAAGCCTAGATTCCAAGCTTTCAGATGAAAGTTAAATTGCGTTCCCAAACAGTTCCAGAGATACAGACGATTTAATAAAGGTAGTTTTTCGGATTTAAAGTAAACTTAAAATGACAGGTGACAGCTTGCAGCTGCAGAATTGGCAGGTGACAGTTGTGCAGCTTTAAAAATGACACATGACACGATTTCTAGGAGGCAGTTCTACTTAGGTTAAAATAGTTTGGATTAGATTATTTTAACTAAGAGATTGGTTCTGCACAGTTCTGCTAGGTACTCACAATATAAATTTGAACTAGGCCTCGTCACGGATCTGCTCGACACGTCCGGCTGCGGTTCTGTCTGCTCGGCGGGTCAATCAGACACCGGTTCTGCTCACAGTGATCTGGGTCAGCTCTGCTCTGCTGGTCTAGCCTCTCTGGATTCTGGATGTAACACTGCTTTCTGGGTACTGCTACAGGTTCTTGCAAAAATTCTCGGCAAAACTTCAAACAGCTCGCCCGGCTGTTGAATAGTTTGGTTAGTTTTGAGGCCTGCTGAAGAGGATTCAGCTGGTGGATTCAGGCCTCTCTGCTACAAATTCTGGAGTTAATTTCTGCTACAGGTTCTGGAGATTGATGGATTTGAAGTCTGGATCTCTGGATGTGAAGTCGTCGGTCAGCATGCTCCGCAGCAAATGGAATTGAATGTCTCTACCTGTCCCAGCAGTCTCTTTTTATGTGTTTTGGAAAGTGGGTGTGTGCGTTGGTCATAACTAAACCTGCCCCTCTCACTTTTCATTGGCCTATTCCTCCTCTCTCCCTTGATTGGGGGAAGGAAATGTGAGTCAGAGTGATGCTGTAGGTTTTATGGTCAGAGGAACCTCCCCTTGTCAGATTGCACACAAATCTATTTCTGACCCAAATACATAATTATCTATGTACCATTTTTCTAATATTATAGGTCCAGTTAACATATTTTCTGTAGCACCAAACCATCCGATCCCTGTCTTTGTACGATGTTGTGTCCACTGATGACAGAATTCTCCCCTTTTCATGCAGGTAACGACCTCTAAACCTTTCCAGATTTTACACAAATGTGCACCAGGGTTACAGATGATAAAGTGTCAGATTTTTAACATGCATACATTTGGAGTGAGACCCTATTTTCCGCTAGCAAACCCCCAGAATACACCACAGGGTCCTAACGCCTCTTAAAATGTACACAGAAAAATCACAAAAATAATGATATTACTTATATAATTCTGACAAGTCCGCACTATGAGTTATCTATCTTTTTAAAATGATGCCCTGGTCAAACAGGGGTGTGGCTTCCCACATCACATGGTGGAATAACTGGTTTATCCAATTCCCCCAAGCCAGCTTGTTCACAGAGGCAAAGCTGCCCCCCAGTTTCTCCCAAGAGGAAGCTATTTTACGATGCCCCCAATATAACATTTGCCTGAGTCAAGGGAGTTGCATTGTTCTGTCCCTTCCAGTTCCCAGGTGCTCCACCCCTAATCTAATCAGAGAGGTGTCAACTCCTTTTGGCAAGGGGAAGAGTGGCTGAGCATGTTTCAACTCCTGTCGGGGGTAGTTGTCAGGCAGAATTCAGTTTCATTAATCCAGGTTTCAGCTAAATGTCACTTTTTGTTCCCAGTTTTCTACATTCAAATCAAACTGATAATTTTTACCTATACATTAAATAATTACTTCCTTCAAGTCAATTCAGAATATAGTTTTACATTGTATCCACCTCTTAGCAAGTCTTTCCTTGGTCTGGTTTTGTTTCATTTGTTCAGTTTTACACAAAAGTCTGGTGGTTTTAAAACGCTGGCTTTCTGATAGTGGTGAGTACTGGTAATGCAACCATTTTTGGGATTAAGAAAATGAATTCCCCACAGTTCTGAATTGCTTTTTGGCAATCAGCATTGCCATTCCCAACGGTTTCAGGCTACTGTGTGTGTAGCCCAATGGTGGTTTTAGGCCGTGCCCTCCTGTGCTCACAACATAGGCAAAAATGGGTGGCAGCCTATTCTTCATGTTTTCCCTGTGCACTCTCTGGGGAGTTCTGGCCATCATGATGTTTTCCATGCCAGTACTGCACAGTTTTATGGTAGGGCTTGTATGCATGGATAAAAACATCCCACACTCAAACATCAATAATCAGACTGACTCAGGAGGTTGGCAAAGTATTTCTATTTTAATATCAATTGTCAAAAAGAGGGAGTATACCAAACATCAACAAACATCCGATGGATCTTCTCACTAGACGAGTTTCATAAAAAAAGGAAGGTTATATAGCAAAAACTTGTCATCAATTTACGTGGCAAACTGCAAAAACCTACTTGGGAAAATGATTGGCTTGAAGGGAACATCTAGGTATACATTCCATACATCAGGTAGGGCAGCTACGCCCTCCTCTAGTGCAAGTCTCTACGAATGTCATCAAATATACAATGTCCCATTGATTATATTAACTATAGGGCTCTTTATTACGTGGCCTTTACAATTGGTTGGCAACCTTGTACCCCTCTGTAATATTCCACACATTCTAGCAGCACATAGACTGGCACCAAGGTACTGGCAGGCCGGTCATAAACATAACTTCCCACCTAATTAGCCTGTCATCAATCATCACTCTTGCGGTCTGCCAGTCAATTAGCCCTTTGAACTTAGAAATGTTCTTTGTGTCTGAGAATAAAAGGGAGTAGAGGCATACTTTGTCTCTTGGTTTCTATACAGCTCAACTCAACCATGTGACTAGAGACCATGTAGAGCTTTTCTGTAATTGAAATACTATTAAATGATGAACCTCTGATGTCTTCAATGTTTATGCTCCTCACCTCAAACAGGAGATTGTTCTTTTTGCACGTTTTGTAGCTACTGCATGAACATCCAAGCTCACAGTGGCCTGACCTCGTTGTGCAGGAGCCAGCCAAGCTCTTCTTGAATCTATCTCCAGTATGAGCTGTTTTGCAACTGCACCACACTGAAAAACGTTTTTGTTCAAGGGTCCAGACTCTGCTAAAGTGTGTTGTGGGACATCCATAGTCTATACATTCCTATGCATATACGTTGGCGCATCACCGCAATCTATTCACTAGGTAGCCAGCCTTTAAGAATACTATGTCTAATTGTGTTACTGCATCTGCATCAGTGCAATTTTAAAATGACTTGGCATTTTCTTCATCGTTTCTGTAGAATGAGCATCTTCATCTGGAGACCACAATGTTGCTCATCTTTAACACCTCCTCCTTAGATCCTATAGAATGTTAATGGATTCCAAACTCTTGCCTCGTTGTCTGGATGTGTCATCTCTGCTTTTTCATGATGCCATCAGTCTTCTCTTTTGCTCATTTTTCACACTTGTTCTGGGATTTCATTGAAATGGCCATCAAATTCCTGCTACAAATATTCCACAGATATGGTCATGGGGAGATGCATGAGTTTCCTAAGTATCAAAGCAGCATTTCATACATAGCATTTCTCCTCCTACCTCTTTCATATGCTGATACCACATGTTATTCCCCAAATGTGCTGTGATGTCTAAATAATCATTAAATTCATGATTATCCTTCCTTGCACTGCACTTAGGTCTCTTTCTTGCCTCATGAGCTTTTATAATAATCTCATGAAGTATATCTGCATAATTCCTTAAAGTATGGTGGCCATAATGGAAACAGATTTAAGACTTCCTCTGTTTCCATGACAGCACTCAACAAACCTAAATCATTAGGTTTTCAACCGTGGAAGAATGCAGAAGCACGACCAAAAACGGCAATCGCCTAGGACTTTTCAGGTAAGCACGTAGATTAGATACGCAATTAACAGGGAATTCACAAGACCGCTTAGGAGATTTGGCACCAAGTACGGATGTATAACAGCAAAGTTAACAAACAGGATAAAGAGGGATTTTGATCATAGTCTAGTCAATAAGATAGGAACAGAGTAATCATAATTTTGTCAACATGTCCAAAAGAATACACTTACTAACAAGTATGCTTTTACTTAACAGATGAGGATTTAACCCATGACTTTAAGCAATACAGACGGGATGCAATAGGTAAGAGGTGACCATTTGACACAAGAGACAGAAACATTAATCTGTTTGTACTCATTTTGTTTTGTGCACTATTGACATTGCCCCAAATGAAGAAAACGTACTGATTTCTTCATTTTCTTCCATCTTTTTCAACTGTACAATTATGTTTCTTTTCCTAACCTTCCTTGCCTTTTCCCATCCCTCATATATGTTACATTGTGAATAATGTAAATTCAAAATAAATTGCAAAATACCTATTTTTTCATGATTATATGGGCTATAATTCGATGTTGTCATGGGTTTTGACCTATGTTGAATCAATAGACTGGGTAGATGTGGGGATGAGCTGTCGCCGCCCATTATTCTATCCCAGAACAAACTAAATCAATAGACTGGGTAGATGTGGGGATGAGTTGTCGCCGCCCATTATTCTATCCCAGAAATAACTAAATCAATAGACTGGGTGGATGTGGGGATGAGCTATCGCTGCCCACATTCACGCCAGAATAGGAGAACTGCGCAGTTGGCACGAGACCACTCCAAAGATACAACCTTCTTGTGGGGGGTTCCACATCACCACTCTACTGTGAGGATGCCATTAAAACAATGTTAAGCAAGGGTCCTATACTATCAAGCAAAAGACCACTCTATTGAAATGCAGTAGTTTAAGACAACTCAAAAAAATGCATGCAGTACCCGCTTTGGACTCAAGCCGGCGCTAGCGGTCTAAACTCTGACAGGAGAACTGCTACTTCAGAAGCTAATCAGCCTTCTGTGACAATTGGGACTTCAAAGCTTGTTAGGTAATGGAAGATCTAACCACCTGCTGTTCCAGAGACAATCTGATTTGATTAACAGGCCAAAAGGCTGGGAAACCTTCTCAACTCAGAAAGCCCAGGATATCACATGGTCATGCTAACCAAATGCAAAGTGGCCCCCTGGTCTGTTGACCTCAGCTTGCTGGAGCCCACACAAAAGACCTTTTCCCTTGAATAGGATATGGTGATTTTGACTGTTTCCTGTCAACAAAGATCTGCCAGCCAGGAGAGACATGTGATCACTGTCATCCCTAAACTTTGGGGGCAGACTCAAACACTGCAGTACTTTGAATTGAAAGCAAATATATATTTTACAGAAATACTGATAACTCTTGGTAACCAGATGACAGAAATGTGAAATTTGGGGATCCTTAAAATGAAAACTTTGCCCACAATTCAAGCCCAAACTCCAATTTGTGTGATGTTCTGGGGCTAAACCCCGCTATTTATTGATATTACACACTCTGTGTTTAAGCTAAAGACATGGGAATTTACTGGAGTATGTATGGACAGGCCGTGTATATGTGTATAATTTTTAATGAAAAACCAATGTTGCATAACCCACTAAAATCGAAAATAAGTTGCCATTTCTTTACCCAAGCTCCTAGAAATGCCAGAGTCGGAACAGTGCCTACCTCATGTGATATATGATGTGTGTAGGTGATGTAAAAGCAACTGTGTAGTTGGGAAAGATGTATTTGGATCAAATATAGATTTGTGTGTAAAGATGACAGGGGAGGGCCCTCTGGCCATAAAATCTACCTCATAACTCTGACTCACAACTCAGTTCCCCCAATCAAGGGAGAAAGGAAAGCTTGGCCAATGATAAATTAAGAGAGGGGCTGGTTTAGTGATGCTGCGCACACACCCACTTTCTAAACACATAAAAGCAGACAGTGCAGGGCAAGTGGAGATCCCTTTTTCACTTTCCGCTGGACGCTCTGCCGGGAGACTTCAGACTTCAATTCATCAATCTTCAGAGACCAAGACTTTACTTCAGAATTTGTAAAGAACAGGCCTAACCCACAAGCTGAGTTCTCTTCAGCAGGCCTCAAAATCATTTGCAGACTATTCACAGCCGGGCTGAGCTGTTGATTCTGGCCTGAAACCCTGCGCCAGAAAGATCCAGAAGCAGTGCTGTACCCAGAGAAAGCAGAGACACCCAGAAAGCAGACCAGAGATCCAGAGAACCACAGGCCGCTGTATCCGGGGAGCTGACCCAGACGCTGTGAGCAGAACCGGTGCATGACAGACCCAGCAGAGCGGAGCTGACCCAGGCGCTGCGTGCAGAGACCGTCCGTGGCGAGGGAACCGCAGCCAATCCTTGCCCGATCCGTGGCGAGGTCCAGTCCTTTCAAAGCTAGGAGTGAGTACTTAGATCAGATTGTGACAGAAATAAGCTCTTAGTTAAAATAATTTAATCCAACTATTTTAATCTGATTAGAACTGTCTCCTAGAAATCGTGTTACCTGTCATTTTCAAAGCTGTCACCTGTCAATTTGAGTTACTTTAAATCCGAAAAACGACCTTTACAAAATCGTTCATATCTCTGGAACCGTTTCTCCTAGGAACTTGGTTTAACTTTCCTCTGAAAGCTTAGTATCTCAGCTTTCCAACGAACCTAGACTTGCTACTCCTTATACTTTTGCCCTAATCGCGATTCACGCACTCGCAAATTTTGCTGCGATTTGCGATTTGGCCTGATTTCTTTACCTGTAAAAAGATAGCAGCTTTTTGCTTTCCTTTGCTAAAAATGTGTTTGCCTCTTAATAACCATCTCTGAATCATTGCTAAAGTGAGCCTGAGCTCATCCCAAGTATCTCTCACTCACCCTGAACCTCCTAAAGGGAAATAAAAGCATTTTCAGCATATTTCTCACTTCATTGCCACCACATTCAAAGCACTTGGGCCTGTGTTTTAAAACTCATACCAGGGGAAAAGTGAACATATGATATCTTGTGAAACCATATTAGTTAGTTTCTGTACTGCATTTTCATTCAACATTGCATCCATTTGAAACCATAAAAGTATTTTCGCTGCCTTATCCATCCTACACCAACTCCTCATTGATTATAAAGAAGTGTTATAGTGTCAGATTATCCATTGTTGATTAACATTATATTTATAAGGGCGATATCGATTATTAATTTATTATAAAAGCGTGGTATCTATATTTTGTTTTATTTCTCAAATAAACCTTTTAAACTTGCAAAACAGAACTACTTCTTGGCTCAGTGGGGTCAGGGGGATTCTAAGAGAGGGGTGTTATATAGGGGTAGTCATCCAGAACTCATGAACTGGACATAAAGATATATCAATAAGGGTTTCCATTCAGTATCCTAGACTAGGCATTGACTTAGCGGTAGTGTTGAATTGAATCCTCTTACAAATTGGGGGCTCGTAGCCGGGGATTCCGGATTAGATCTATCACTTGTGCAGATTAACACAGTGTGCTAACTGACAAGATACATACATCCGGTCGTATCACCACGCTGTGTTACGCTGTAAAGCACTCCTCAAAAGGACGCTCTAAGGGAAAGGTCTGTTTTGCAAAAATAAAATACTAATTTCTGTAAGTCAGGACGGAAATCAATTTCTAGAATGACGACCTTGGTAGACATGAAAATAGCGAGGGAGCACCTCTTACATAAGCTATTTGTGAGAGGTGAGTGGACTCATGAGGACCAAACGGTCTGGTTGCAGGCAATCGCGCAACAGGTCACTGAAACAGGGTCAGATATATGGAGAGATCAGGGTCCCCTACATATGGCCCTGAGTGATCTATATATGGCCCCTAAAGCCAAAGAGGAACATAACAAGATTGCCAGGATAGTGGCATACTTGTACCTGTATATGGGAGTCATACAGAATAAATGTGCTGAAGGCAATGATCTGGCAAATAGGCAACAGATGGCGTTAGAGAAGGCCCAATCTGACCTGGTCTCTTCTGAGCAGAGGCTGCAGAGGAGCCAGGAGTCAGAAAATGAGAGCAGACAGTATCTCATTAGAATCAAAGAGGACATGTGTATCCTGCAACAGGAAAAGTCTGACCAGAATACCAGATTTCTGGCCTTGCAGAAGGAGTACCAAGAAGGTTTGGACTCCCTCCTGCAGAGCCAGAAAAAGCTGGAGCAACAACTAGACTTTAACAGGGCATGCACAGAGCAGGTAGCCATCCTGCAAAGTCATCTAGATAGAGTGAAGGCAGACAGCAACAAACTGATTCTGAAAGACCTGGATACCCAGGCAGAGTTTGATGAAGAGCGCCAGAAAGCTGGTGCCTTTCAAAGGCAGAGGGATGACCTGGCGTCAAAAATTCAGGCTCTTGGTCAGGAAAGGGACACCTTAGGCCAGGACGTCTGCCATTTAAAAAGAAAAATGGAAGAAAATGACCTGGCCCTCCAGGAGGGTGCAGGATGCTCTGGCAAGAAAGGAGCAGGCCAATAGGGACACAGCTTAAGAGGTAACCCTCCTACAGCAGAGACTGGCCCAGTACTCCAGGACCAATCAGGAGGCACAGAGAGAAAATGAGGCTCTCTGTCAGCACAATGATAGGCTCCAGCAACAGGTAGCGATGCAGGAGAGACTGATAGAGTCTAGTAAGGCCTTAACTGAGGAACTGAAAGCGCAGGCTCTTGCATTGCAACAGGGAGCAGGGGCTGATAGAGACGAGGTGCGCTGGGAAAGGGAAACGCCTGAGCATAACCTCAGGAGCCCTGGTACCAGAGGCCTTCATCACTCCCAGTCCCTTGACTCTGCCACCCCCATGTCCCCTCGCGCACATGAGCCCAGGGCCATGGAGATGGCAGATTACTATCCAGCTAGAAGTATGGGGCTCATAGGCCAGTACCTCCCAGAAATGGAAGGGCGGGCATCCGGGTATGGGCACCCAAGCACAGTGCAATTTAGTGGGGAACCCCAGGAGAGTAGGCCCATTAAGGGCATCCTGAAAACCTCTGCCCAGTTAGGTCAGTGGGGGGGTACCCATCAAATCCTGGCAGCAAGGAGGGATCTGAAGACTCCTCTGAGCATTACAGGACACAGGAGACCAGGTCCCCACATTCTGCCAGCCATTCCCAGGCTCGCAGAATCCGGGAAAACCTGGAAGATCAGACGGGCACCTCTGGGAGCAGCGCTTCTGAGTCGGAGGATGAATGGACCAGGGTTACCCGAACCAAAAAGGTCAATAAGGCAAAAAAGGGCCTTGCTTAAGGACACATTGAAACAAATAAAGGCAATAAGGAGTGTCATCACGCCTTATCATAAGAACGCCAAGTATTCTGTTTGGGAACACTTGGAGCTCTATGAGCAAATGATGGAGACTTTCCATTTGAAGGACAGCCAAAGCTGTATTCAATATTTAAAGTGGACCTTCTCACCAGAATACTCCAGTTTCTTTGCGGGGCTGGAGGACCAAAATCATTTAAGATAGTCCACCTATAAGGCGGCCATCTTGAAACATTTTTCTGTGCACAGAAATCCTCAAGAGGCTCACAAGGCAGCCTACAATTTGCAATGTGGGGAGGATCAGGCCCCACAAGAGTTTGTGCAAGAAATAAAGCGTGCTTTTGCGCAGACCACCAGAAGGGTGTGCACGGATAGCAGAGAATTTATCAATACGTTTTTCCATGCCTTACCCAAATACATAATGACCCAGCTCATGAGAGATTTTCATGAGAAAAGATCTTTAGACTGGGTCATTGAACAGGCTACCCGGATCTATGAGGTGCAGAAGCCTATCGAAAATAAAAATAACGCGCCGAAAAACCCCAAAACCAACAGCACCCCTGCTGCTGCCAAGGTGGCAGAGGTAAAGGTTGCCCCGTTTTAGATTTGGAGATGGGGGGGCCTAAAAACCTGCCTGCACCAAATAATTCACAGCCCAGAAGGCCCTCGGGCCAGTCACAGACAGGGAGTCGAGGAGGTAGTCCCATAAATGGGGTCCCCCGCTCCCCTGACTATGTAAGTCCCCGCTACAAGGGAAACCGACCAATCCTGGGTTATGTGTGGACTCCTCCAGCCCAAGGGGGGGGATCCAGCCAAGCACCTAACCCAGGGAACTTCCCTCCCAACTTCCCCCAGGAGGGCAGAAATTCACCAAATCCTGGGCAGAACTTTTTCCCCAGGTATCCACCCAATTTCCAGCCCCAAAATCATCCATCCTTCTTTCCCCAATTCCCTGAGCCCAGACAACCTAATCCGGGAGAGGGGAGGCCAAGGGTGGAGGGGTACCAAAATCTTCCCAACCAGGGGTACTACCAGAGAAGGGATAGCTACCCTTCCCGGGATCAGCCCAGGGGAGAAAATAGAGCCCCTTATCAGCCTGAGCGGGTTTCACAACTTGAGCGCCAGGTCCAAAATATGGCACGAGATCTGGGTCACATACTGAGGGCTCAACAGAACCCTCAGATGAGCATGCCACGACAGAATGCCCCAAACTCTGGACCGGGTGCTCCAGAACAATGACGGGGGCAGCACCCCGATAACCCACCGGTTCCCAGGGAGGAGGTACAAGGGGAAGGGGGGTGTAAAGCCTTGGAGGAAGCCTCCTTCCCAACTTGTAAACATCCCCTGGAAAACCAGGAACCGGAAGCAAAATCTCCTGCCCCTGAAAGCCTGCCTCCCAAGGAGCAGAGGGGGGGTAGGAGAAACAAAGGACCCAAACAGACCCACTTTGTGGAGGAGGTACAGGTCTTCCAATTTGAGGGAGAGAGATCCTCAGAAGATCCTGGGAAAAGGATGTTCTCCTTCAGAGATGGGGGAACTCCTCCCAAGGAAAAATGGGTCCCAAGGGATGCCAATTCAGACTGGGGAGATGTGGAGACTGAGCTACCGCCGCCCATCATCTCATCCAGAACCGACAATACCAAAATCCCGTGGGTCAAACCCATCCTGAGGACTGCCTCCAAAAAGGGGGGGTGGCCCAGAACCCGAAACCATTTCCAGTTGCCAACTTTTTCTTTCAGATTCCCCAGGCTCTCCACAGAATTCTGCCCAAATCTCTTCGCTAGCAATGTCCAAAACCAGAAAGTTAGCCCACCAGTTGTCCAAAAATGTGCATTATCTGTGCCCCCTTGAGGAGAAGGAGGGAAGATACTATGCCCCGGTACAAGTACAGGGACAGGGTACAATTTTGGCGCTGGTGGACACTGGATCCCAAGCTACCCTTCTGTCCAAAAGGGCCTTTGATGAACTAAATGCAGGAAGGGGGGAGAATTACCGTATTCCTCTCACCTCTCTTCCTGGACACCTGCAGAACTTTGACAGGAAGGAAATTCCTGTCAAGGGGACTGCAGATTTGGACATCAAGATTGGGCGACACAAGGTGAAACACCCCGTCATAGTAGTGACTCCAGAGGGCACCCCTTGTTTAATAGGGAATGACCTCCTGAGAAGGTTGTCACCCCTAATAGATTGTGTAAACAAGGTCCTCTGGACCCAGACTAGCCGACCAATAAAATTAAAACAGAGTGTCAACCATGTTAGTTTAAACGGCACCTGCCACATGGTTGAACAAAAATCTGACCAAGTAGAATTTCACTTCCAGAACAACCAAACTCCAGACGTGACAGTAATAGCAGTAGGACAACAGATTGGTGATGGGGGGTACTCTCTATTTCTGAAAATCAACCTTCCTTCCAGTTTAAGGTGGTATTCCATACTGGAAGGAAACACTCTGAAATTCTTCACCAATCCACAATCAGACACTCCCACTCCTATAGTCCAGAAAGATGTGAAATCAGCTCAGAGCCTGGCTGATATTCAGCAAATTGGAGATCAGTTGTTCATCCCTGTTCAGTTAAATGATGGGAAGGACTCTGTTCTCGCTCGAGTGTGTATGAACAACGGTAAGAGCTTCATCAGCGAAGCCATGTTCCGCCAACTCCCAAAAGATCCAGCCATTCCCGCATTCAAACTGATAGACAAATGGGAAATGGACCTGGAAGCACCTAATTCCAAACATCTCCTGCCAAGAGGTGTATGCTCAAAATCTCCATTGGCAACAAGAGCATAGTCAATAATTGTTGGGTCGTGCGAGACGTCACTGCCCCCTTTTACTTAGGCAGTGACATTCTCAATCGCTTCGCCATTAGTTTGGACCTAATAAACTTCAAAGCTTGGTCCCGATTAGCGGATAATCCCATGGGTTTTGATGATCCAGAAAAAGCATTTAGGTCAGCTCAATTGCTACCTTATGCAGTTGAAATTCAGATTAAAGAGGAAGTCACCATCCCAGAAAGGACCCGACAATTCTCCCTGGAAGTGAAAGTTAAAAGAGGACAGAAATTGAAAAACCCTGATGCTTACATGCATCTAAATGCTTCTCTCCAACAGCAAGGGTTGGGGGTAAACCCAACTCCATTAGTCAACATAGAACATGACACCATTCCAATAGAGGTGGATAACAGCGACTTAAAGAGTATTACTCTAGCCGCAGGCACCATTATTGGAATGGCGGTTGATGACCGACATTTCTCCATTTATTTAGGAAATGAACTGTTAGGACCAATCCCCAAGGACTGTTTTGACAGTGAGAGTGAGGACAATACAACACCAGACAGGATTTTCACCCGGCATGGGGGGAACTTCCTGGTGTACACTTCTTGCCCTTATGGTAAGGAATATGTGACTTGTGACTTCAGGAGGGATGAGGTGATTTTCCAGGTCCATGAGGGCTGCCTTTCCCACCTGAAGCCTCCAGTCCAAATCAGCACTCTGACCAGGGACTTCTCCACCCAGCTGGAGGAGGCCGCTGAGATAGCCAAACCAGAAGTCTTTTCAGGTTTCAGGCAGATGGTTGAAGAGAGAGTCAACCTAGCTGATGCCTGTGTGACTCTGGAACAGAAGCAAAAGTTGAAACAAGTTTTCTTGGATTTCCAAGATCTCTTTGCGGTAGACTCATATGACTGTGGTCGTACCGACATCCACACCACAACAATTCCCACGGACCCTGGAATGACTCCAGTGTTTGTGAAGCAATATCGCTTGCCTCTCGCATCCATGGAGTCCCTTACTGAAATAATTAAGAACCTTGAGTCCCGGGGAATAATCCGTCCAGTCCACAGTACTTTCAATAATCCGGTGCTGGAAATATTGAAGCCAAACGACCAGTGGAGACTCTGCGTCGACCTTAGGGAGCTCAACAAACGGGTCCATACTTCCCGATGGCCTCTGCCCTACATTGACCAAGGGCTGGCCCAGATTCAGGGGTCACAGGTATTCACTGCAATAGACCTGACCAATGGATACTGGACCGTGCCTGTCAGTAGGGAGGACCAATACAAACTGGCTTTTACCTTTGGGGGCCAGCAGTACACATGGATACCTCAACTCCGGCAACGAATTCAACATTTTCCTACATAAGGCCATGCCCGACCTGGGTGCGAGGGGTAACCTGGCTTATGTAGATGATGTCCTCATCAAAAGTTCATCTGTGGAGGAACACATAGCGGAGATCTGTTATGTTCTGACACAGTTGAGGGCTGCCCGAGCAAAACTTTCCTTTCAGAAAGCACAGTGGTGTAGAACCCGTGTTAATTTCTTGGGGCATGAGATTACTCCTCAGGGTCTCTGTCCCAAAGAAAAGAAAGTGGAAGCACTCCAGAAACTGAAAGACCCCACAACTCTGCGGGAACTAAGGAGCCTCCTTGGACGGACTAATTGCAGCAGAAAGTTCATTGAAGGCTACGCAGAGATCACTAGACCCCTGATTCATCTCTTGAAGGGGGGGTCAAGTGGGAATGGGGTCCGGAACAATCCGAGGCGGTAAGACAACTCAAAAGAAGCCTCTCACAAGCGCCTTGCCTAGCTTACCCTGTCAGAAACAAGGAGTTCTTCCTGGAGACGGGGTTCTCTAATACGTGCTTGACGGCAGTATTATACCAAAAGCATGACAAGGTCAATAAAGTAATCTCCTATGCGAGCAAAACTTTATCCTCTGTGGAGGAAAAATTCAACGATTGTGAGAAGGCACTCCTGGCAACGGTGTGAGCATTGAAGAATTACCGCCCGTTTATCCAGGGGGAACACTTCATAGTGGAGACTCCACACCAGCCTCTGCAATATCTCCAAAGTGACAGAATCCGGGCCGGAAATGTGAGTAATTCCCGAATTACTTCCTGGATTCTGTCAATGCAAGGCTTTCCTGTGGAGGTCAGATATGGCCAAAACAAGAAGAGTCCCCTCGCGCAAGGTCTGGCTTTCTTGCATGATCGTGCCAGAGAAAACTGTCTCGAAGACAAAAGTCTAAAAACCAAGGACAACATGGAGGCATACCTTAATTCCCCACACAAAGTCTTTGAAGAAGACAAGTGTGAGGGAATGCCCACTGTCTATGTGGATAAATGCTCATACCATGTTGACAACAACGGGGAGAAAGAACTGGTGGTCGGCGTAGGGAATGCATGGGTGAAGGAGTTCCCAGAACCCTCCGCTGGATACAAAATTGGTCCCAGAAGTAGTCCGGTGGCAGAATTGATGGCTGTGCATCAGGCCATCCTCACTGCTGTCCAGCATCAACTCCACGAACTGGTACTAATCACAGATTCGGATTATGTACGGAACGGGTTCGTGGAGCACCTGGTCAACTGGGAAACCAGAGGCATGTTATGCGCTAATAACAAACCCCTGAAACATGGGAAGTTAATCCAAAATATTGATGATCTGGTCACTTCGAATGGGATGACCATCTACTGGAAAAAGATCAAGGGTCATTCCAAAGTAGAGGGACCAGACAAAACTGGAAATGACTTAGCTGATCAGCTGGCCAAAACCGGGGCCATCCAAGGGGATCTAATAGAAATAGAGTTCCTGTTGGGGAAATCCAGGTCACTGCGATCACTAGGTCCCAGACAAATGCTCACAATGATCTTGCAACTGCCCAATGGAGCAAGGAGACCCCTGATGCTGATTTGATTACAGCTCAGAGGGGGGATCCAATTATTGGTAAGTTTTACCAACACCTTGAGGACCCTGAGAACTTTCCCCTGATGGATACCGATTACATTGGGAAAGAGGACCTAAGAGTGTTGATGAAATGCCCAAAAATGTTCCGGATCCAAGACGGTTTGCTGGTAAGGAAATCCAAAGCTGGCCACGATCAGTGGGTGGTTCCTACCTCATTCCGAAGCCTGATGTTGAGTCACGCCCATGATGCGGCCACCGCCGGTCATAGGGGGTTTCACACAACACTGGAAATCTTAAGAGAGGTTGCATACTTACCACACATGGGGCAGGACCTCAACCAATACTTGAAGGGGTGTCTTGTGTGTGCACAGTTTTAGCCATCATCCCTCACACACCGTGCGCCTCTCCAAAAGAGGGGTATGACACTGCCATGGTCAGATTTGCAAATCGACTTTGTAGGCCCTGTAATCCACTCGTCTAGAGGAAACAAGTACATGTTGACCGTTACATGCTTGTTTACCAAGTGGGTGGAATGTCTCCCGGCCCCAAATTGCAAGGCAGAAACAGCAGCTGCCCTTATGATTAACCACATATTTTCCCGTTTTGGACTACCTCAAAGGATTGAGTCAGACAGAGGTAGCCACTTCACGAGTGAAGTAATGACAAAGATGTGGGAGATACTGGGGGTCAAAAGAAAGCTACATATTGCTTACAGGCCAGCTTCTTCTGGAGCAGTGGAGAGATATAACCAAACCATTGTGAGCATCTTAAAAAAGTTTATGGCTGATTCTGGGCCAATTTGGGATATCCGATTACCTCTGGTCCTAATGGCCATCAGATCTACCCCTTCATCTGCAACCAAAATGTCACCATTTGAGTTGATGACTGGACGCAAGATGGTGCTTCCCCAGCATTTGCTCTACAGAACCCAAGTGCAAACATTGATAAATGCCTCCACAACTCATGAGTATGTGGAGAATTTAAGGAAACACCTTCAGCATGCTTTTGCCTATGCTCAGCGGAATCTAGAAAGATCAGCCGAGAGCATGAAGACCCACTATGATTTAAAAACTACCCGAAAGGAATATAAGGTTGGTGATCGGGTCTATCTATACAATTTCCAAAGGAACCAGGCCAAACAGCGAAAATTCTTGCCTACATGGAAGGGACCGTTTGAAATTATAGACAAGATCTCCCCTGTTGCCTATAAGATCTGCATCCCCAAAGGCAGTCTGGCGGAAGGGGAAGACAAGTGGGTCCATATTAACCAGCTAAAGTGTTGCCATCCCAGGCACACTTTGCAGCAACTGGAGGAGTCCTCTGCAATACCAGAGGGGGCCGCTCCAGATTAATTCAGTTCCAACCCTAAAATATTCCACATATAGCATATAAAATTCTGTGATCCATATATATATATAGATGTTCTTGTCTCCTAATTTAAAAAAGAAAATGTATATGTTCATATGTTCTGATTCATAAAATGTATATGTTCGCCACATCATTAATAGTGGTGGAAAAATGTCTAGGAATGTGTATTGCCGCTTTGCTTTATCAACCTAGGAGAGATGAAACCATGGAGACTGACCAAGGAGGACGACCGGGGACCGGGAGCAGAGACCCGAGGGGCCCGGGGTTCCGCCCAATCCTCCCATCAGGACCGGCGAGGAGAACCGATCGATCCAACTGGGTGGAGGAAAAGTTGATGAACTGTGCCACTTACAGGATTGGAAGAAGATAATGGGGACATACCAGCGCAAGGGCTCAAAACCTCCTTTGCACCCGACTTCCCCTCGACTTGAATCAAAGCGCAGTCGGGCGGGGGGATTTGTCATGGTTTTTGACCCATGTTGAATCAATAGACTAGGTAGATGTGGGGATGAGCTGTCGCCGCCGGTTATTCTATCCCAGAACAAACTAAATCAATAGACTGGGTAGATGTGGGGATGAGCTGTCGCCGCCCATTATTCTATCCCAGAACAAACTAAATCAATAGACTGGGTGGATGTGGGGATGAGCTATCGCCGCCCACATTCACGCCAGAATAGGAGAACTGCGCAGTTGGCACGAGACCACTCCAAAGATACAACCTTCTTGTGGGGGGTTCCACATCACCACTCTACTGTGAGGATGCCATCAAAACAATGTTAAGCAAGGGTCCTATACTATCAAGCAAAAGACCACTCTATTGAAATGCAGTAGTTCAAGACAACTCAAAAAAATGCATGCAGTACCCGCTTTGGACTCAAGGCGGCGCTAGCGGTCTAACTCTGACAGGAGAACTGCTACTTCAGAAGCTAATCAGCCTTCTGTGACAATTGGGACTTCAAAGCTTGTTAGGTAATGGAAGCAAAGTGGCCCCCTGGTCTGTTGACCTCAGCTTGCTGGAGCCCACACAAAAGACCTTTTCACTTGAATAGGATATGGTGTTTTTGACTGTTTCCTGTCAACAAAGATCTGCCAGCCAGGAGAGACATGTGATCACTGTCATCCCCAAACTTTGGGGGCAGACTCAAACACTGCAGTACTTTGAATTGAAAGCAAATATATATTTTACAGAAATACTGATAACTCTTGGTAACCAGATGACAGAAATGTGAAATTTGGGGATCCTTAAAATGAAAACTTTGACCCCAATTCAAGCCCAAACTCCAATTTGTGTGATGTTCTGGGGCAAAACCCCGCTATTTATTGATACTACAGACTCTGTGTTTAAGCTAGAGACATGGGAATTTACTGGAGTATGTACGGACAGGCCGTGTATATGTGTATAATTTTTAATGAAAAACCAATGTTGTATAACCCACTAAAATCGAAAATAAGTTGCCATTTCTTTACCCAAGCTCCTAGAAACGCTAGAGTCGGAACAGTGCCTACCTCATGTGATATATGATGTGTGTAGGTGATGTAAAAGCAACGGTGTAGTTGGGAAAGATGTATTTGGATCAAATATAGATTTGTGTGTAAAGATGACAGGGGAGGGCCCTCTGGCCATAAAATCTACCTCATCACTCTGACTCACAACTCAGTTCCCCCAATCAAGGGAGAAAGGAAAGCTTGGCCAATGATAAATTGAGAGAGGGGCTGGCTTAGTGATGCTGCGCACACACCCACTTTCTAAACACATAAAAGCAGACAGTGCAGGACAAGTGGAGATCCCTTTTTCACTTTCCGCGGGACGCTCTGCTGGGAGACTTCAGACTTCAATCCATCAATCTTCAGAGACCAAGACTTTACTTCAGAATTTGTAAAGAACAGGCCTAACCCACAAGCTGAGTTCTCTTCAGCAGGCCTCAAAATCATTTGCAGACTATTCACAGCCGGGCTGAGCTGTTGATTCTGGCCTGAAACCCTGCGCCAGAAAGATCCAGAAGCAGTGCTGTACCCAGAGAAAGCAGAGACACCCAGAAAGCAGACCAGAGATCCAGAGAACCACAGGCCGCTGTATCCGGGGAGATGACCCAGACGCTGTGAGCAGAACCGGTGCATGACAGACCCAGCAGAGCGGAGCTGACCCAGGCGCTGCGTGCAGAGACCGTCTGTGGTGAGGGAACCGCAGCCAATCCTGACCCGATCCGTGGGGAGGTCCAGTCCTTTCAAAACTAGGAGTGAGTACTTAGATCAGATTGTGACAGAAATAAGCTCTTAGTTAAAATAATTTAATCCAACTATTTTAATCTGATTAGAACTGTCTCCTAGAAATCGTGTCACCTGTCATTTTCAAAGCTGTCACCTGTCAATTTGAGTTACTTTAAATCCGAAAAACAACCTTTACAAAATCGTTCATATCTCTGGAACCGTTTGTCCTAGGAACTTAGTTTAACTTTCAACTTAGAATCTCAGCTTTCCACCGAACCTAGAACCGACTTGCTACTCCTGATACTTTTGCCGTAATCGCGATTCACGCACTCGCGAATTTTGCCGCGAATTGCGACTTTGACCTGATTTCTTTACCTGTAAAAAGATAGCAGCTTTTTGCTTTCCTTTGCTAAAAATGTGTTTGCCTCTTAATAACCATCCCTGAATCATTGCTAAAGTGAGCCTGAGCTCATCCCAAGTATCTCTCACTCACCCTGAACCTCCTAAAGGGAATTAAAAGCATTTTCAGCATATTTCTCACTTCATTGCCACCACATTCAAAGCACTTGGGCCTGTGTTTTAAAACTCATACCTGTTTTCTCTAAGCTTGCTGGGGTGGGAATTGAATTTCCTATTGTATTTGATTGCATTCCTGAGAACTGTGTGTGTTACTTCCATCTCCTTGCATTGCATATAGGGGGGGGGGTGAATTGCCACCAGGGGGAAAGTGAACATATGATATCTTGTGAAACCATATTAGTTAGTTTCTGTACTGCATTTTCATTCAACATTGCATCCATTTGAAACCATAAAAGAATTTTGCTGCCTTATCCATCCTACACCAACTCCTCATTGATTATAAAGAAGTGTGCTAGTGTCAGATTACCCATTGTTGATTAACATTATATTTATAAGGGCGATATCGATTATTAATTTATTATAAAAGCGTGGTATCTATATGTTGTTTTATTTCTCAAATAAACCTTTTAAACTTGCAAAACAGAACTACTTCTTGGCTCAGCGGGGTCAGGGGGATTCTAAGAGAGGGGTGTTATATAGGGGTAGTCATCCAGAACTCATGAACTGGACATAAAGATATATCAATAAGGGTTTCCATTCAGTATCCCAGACTAGGCATTAACTTAGCTGTAGTGTTGAATTGAATCCTCTTACAATGTAACCACAAATGCTAACATGAAATGATACTGGTGCTACGAAATTAATTTGTTTTCTTTTTATTTTTCTTGTTTTTCTTTTCGGATACTCACAATGACGTGAATGTAGGACTGATGTTGCACATATTTTTCTTTGGTCATCTGAGCATCCAAAAAGGGCATTTACAAGCAAGAATATATCCACACATTAATACAAATTTGGAGTCAATATATGTGAAATGACAAGCGTGATACTCTTTTATTGGTGGTGCAAAAATATATTAAACAATCCTGAAATATTTTACGCAAACGGAGTAGAGGAACCCACTTTCTCCGTTCCACGTTTCATATGGATGTGACACTACATGCTTAACGGCGCTTGGGCTCATATGTTAGTACCCATCTTAAGGTTCCTCCTTTCTTTTCCTTCTTTGAAGTAGTAAAGAATTGTACTAAACCCTCACCTGACCCCAAGGCATGTGATGGAATTAATACATATTTTATTGAAACTATATACAAAATCCAAGAGACCATCAAATCAACCTTCCACAGTATTACCATACCCTGCACCCTGGCATGCACACTGCCCCTCTGGACCAAATGATTTCCTCTCTTTTCCCCAGATCTCCTGAAAATGATTACTGCCTCAAACCTACTTCTTACTCTGATGATATAATTTCGGCCTCCATCACTGCACAATTGATGGGGCCGGCACTCAATGTGTTCCTCAGTATCATCAATGCCTCCCTCACAGAAGGAGGTCTCATACAACCTTGTTTGAAATAAATGATAGATCCAGAGGACCTAGTCAACTACTGGCCCATTACCAGCCTCCAGTTATATAACTACTGGCTCAGAATCTATAATTTGAAAAATCAAATCCGTAACCCCTCCACAGGACTCTCGCACAGTAACGCAGGCCCTTGTGGTCTCATACATTGATGGGTGGAATGCTCTCCTGACATGGCTCCCAGCTGCTCACTTGGCTCCCCTAAAAGCAGCCCACCAACTGCAGCACATCTTAGTACAGGGGCACAGAAAGTTGACCGAATCACCCCAATCTTACGTGAACTACATTGGCTTCCACTTGAAGCCAGGATGCTGTTCAAGACTGCACAAGACAGCATGTGTCATCTACAAAGCAGTCACGAGTAGCACACCAGCGTACCTGATGGCTGAGCTCCACATACCTGGTGGCACCCGCCCCTTGTAAAGCACATCAACCAACCGGCTTGAATCACACAACTCGTCTGCAAACAGAGGAGCCGCAATAATCCTTCTCTTGTCATGCACCCACCATGTGGCACTCGATCATGTTGTCGGCTCGGAATGCACCCACATTTCGCTAATTATGCAAATCCCTCAAAACATGGATGTTTCAACAACACCTGACCAAGGACTAATTCCAACAGACGCACATGCCGACAAACAGACCTCACAGTACTGTGCTACTGTTAAAAGATGGCAGCGCAAATGCTGGCTACCCACACACTGTGCATGGCTCAACTGCTTTTGAGCTAGGTCTGCGCTTTAAACAATGAAAATAAAAATTAAAAAATGAAACTAGTTACAACTGATGGCTATGTAGAAAAAATGATAGTAAGATACTTCCAGCTTTCTAACGTGATAGTCAAGGTTAAGAAAATTACATGTTGGGATCTTTTAAGGGATTATAGGCAGGTATAAAGAATATGATATGCGTCGGGAAACACAGTTCAAGATGCATAATTAAAAGCAGATAATAAATTAGAAAAGCATTCAACTAGTTCTAAATAAACATCTCAAAGACAACAGGGATTCTACACAGTAAAAAATGAGATGTCTATCATGTGAACGGAGGATAGCACAGGGGCAACATGCTGATCTTAGAAAAAAGACCACGCATAGCAACAGAGGTTCTTATCCTGGATCTGCGCGTAGAAACCAAACTCATGCATGCGGATGACCTTATTTTGCTTGACTATACACCAGTTGGCCTTCAGAGCATGTTGGATGCCTTGGTGGAATACACTAACGAGAATGGCCTCAAAATAAACATTGACAATAGCAAAATAATGGTATTTCCGGTAAAGTCCTATCTCAAAAAGCATGTGTGGACTATGAATAATACTCCCCTAGTACATGTGTATAACTACAAGTATTTGGGAATTGAACTTGACGATATCTGTGGAATATTTGTAGCTGGAATTTGACATTAAGTGCATACAGGCTGAATACACAGGTAGCTCAGCCAAGAGCTATGAGAATTTGAAAAATCTAATGAATAACACCATGATAGTATCCCATGTTCGTGCCTTTTTGTCTATAGATAGAAACTCAGAAATGGGAACACTTGCATTGTTAAATTCTATGCATGAGAAATGGTTACTTGATGACACTCAGCCTCATAGGGCTTTGTCACATGTACTTATAAAATGGGCCTCATTACGAGTTGGCGGGAGCCATGCCGGTAAAACCGGTGCAGCTTCCGCCAAACTCCTGAATTTACTGGCACCCGGCAATGGGGACGAAAGGGGCATTCCGACTCTGGCGGACCCGGTCCATTCCCATTGCCGGTTGCCGGTATTCATGACTCCCCATTCCCAT
The DNA here is from genome assembly GCF_040938575.1 of Ambystoma mexicanum. NCBI lineage: Eukaryota > Metazoa > Chordata > Amphibia > Caudata > Ambystomatidae > Ambystoma > Ambystoma mexicanum. The sequence goes on from NC_090935.1 coordinate 199,279,384, forward strand.
TGAGCCCAATGGGAATGGGGAGGTTGGATGCACCGGCATCATTCATGAATGGTGCCAGTGCATCTGACGTGTTGTGCTTGCGGGTGCCAGTCTGCCCGCCATGTCAGACCTGGTGGGCAGAAAGACACCCGCGAGCACAACTCGTAGTTTTCTGGTCCGGTAGTACCGGTGCCGGTAGCTTACTGGCGCCGTTGATGCCAGACCGGCAAACGCGTAATGAGGTATACTGGCTTAAAATGAAACTGGCAATTTATTATAGAGAAACTCATCTGGTTAAGTTAGCCACTCATGTACATAGTAGTCATTATTGTCAGTATTATTTGTATCGTAAAGCTATTCCCAAATATATCAAGGCAGACCCGAGTCCAACGACATTTCGTCACTATTTACTAATGAAGTTTAATAAAACAGATATTCTTGAAACAGAAGGGGCCTGACTAGGCTTAAGTCGCAATGATAGGAACTGTCCCCTGTGTGGAGGCAATGTTAGTGAGTCACTCCATCATATAAAGGTGGCCTGCGAAAGCCTCTAAGGGCTACGTACTTGATTTTTCACAAAACAATCAAGTCGATGGTAGTAATATAACAATGTTATGGGAAATGTTTATGGACGGTGACAATTGACATTTTATTTATTTTATGGTGTCATATGACTTGCGAGTTGTTGATATTTTTAATGGTCTGAATTCAGCATTGTAACAACTGTATGGTATTATCAACTGCAGAATCATGTGAATGACTTGGGGATTTGATGATAATGATGTCAATGATTGTAATGAAAATATGTGTACTTATTATGTCTGTGTAATTGTTGTATATAGAAAGCCGAAAGGCTATTTTGTATATTAAATACACAAATAAATAGATAAATCAATAAGTATGGTATTAGGCACATTATAAAAAAAAACAATTAAATCATTAAGGTATTGGGTGTGCCTACAATATCATGAGCATCTGGGGTCCAGTTAGTGTATGGGGGAGTGGAAAGGACCAAAGTGACCAGAGTCCAACACTCCGCTTCTTGGAGATTGTGTGAGAATAGCATTAAAAGAATAAGCAAACAACAAATTATACAGTCACCAACCCCTCCCAGTAGTTCCAACGAAACAAGCTGCCGCTGCAAGTGCAACAACAGGAGAGACTGCCATGTATCGCTCCATCGCTCCATTGCCAGCTGTCTCAAAATGAATTTGCCCATAGTCCAGAGGGGGCAGTGCAAAAGGGTTGGAAAGTGTAGAGCAGTCACGACAAGGTAAGCTCCCGCCATCACCAGGGGATGTTAAGGCTGTTAAGCTAGTATCAAAACAAAGTGTCTAAAGTGTTGAACCCCCTGACAGATTATGGGGCTGCTTGTGTCCGCCCCCTTGCCGACACGTTTCAAGGTTCACAGGCGCATGGGAAAATCACAGTAAACATATTTACAAAGTGAAGTTGCCTGTATTTGCTTACCACCATGTTACCCCATGACGGCTGTGAAGGAGGGTGGAGAAGGGTGGAGGGTGGTAAGGAGAAAAACGTGCCAGTGAAAGTGTATACAGCAGGTAAAGGAATCCACAAATTCAATTCAACAGTTAATCTGGTCTAAACCTATTGCTCCAAGCAGTAAGGCCATGCCAGGAAAGGGAATGGATGTGCAACAACAAAATGCAATGCAACAAAGCAATCACAGAACAAGTCCCATGAAGGGACCCGCAGTGCAACACTGAAGCACATGTGAATACGTGAAATCTGAGCATTCCAAAGTGCTACACAGATGTTAAAAAATCAACTGGGCTTTCTGTAGTGTTTTTCTATTTAGTTACTATTGTACATGACGTGTTTCGTTAACACATATATAAATATATATTTGTATAGAACCTTGATTAGACATTCCCTTATTTTGGACATTATACTTCACTGTTTGGGTTGCTACTCGATCACATTCACACCCTGCTTCAGAGTAAAGCCTTCCCCGTCCATGTTACCGCAAAAGGCAAAGGAGGCATTTCTCTTAACTGTGCTTGTTTTGCCTTTACGATCGCTCCTGTTTTGTAAAGATATGAGGGGTGAGTACCTCTCCTCACCCTTGTACTCCTGCAGGGCAGACATACGTGAAGACCTCCTCTCCAACCTTGACTCTAGCATTCTGTTTGTTCTCATTTTGCTCGATCTCTCTTCTGCCTTTGATACTGTCAACCATGCCATCCTGATCAAACGTCTCCGTGATAACCTGGGCATCCCTGGTCAGGCTCTGGCGTGGCTGACCTCTTTCCTCTCCAATCGACCCTCCCAGTTCCAACTGGGGTCCTTCCTCTCTCACATCTTTTTCTCTACCTGTGGTGTCCCCCAGGGGTTTAACCTCTCTCCCTGGCTGTTCAACCAATATCTGGCACTCCTTGCCCACCGCATCGCCGCTCTCTGCCCCAACTTTCAGTGCTATACGGATGATACCCAGCTCATTTTCAGGTTACCCTCGGCCTCCTCCTCTCCTTTCCTCATCTTTGACTGTCTGTCTGCAATCCAGGAATAGTGTGCCGCCAATGACCTCTGCCTTAATGCCAGTAAGACTGATATTCTACTCATCGGCACAACCACTCCCTCCTTCCCTGCAGCTCTCTGGCCGGCCTCTCTTGGCCCTCTTCCTGCTCCTACCTGCAAGACAAAAAACCTTAGGGTCATTTTCGACTCCACACTCTCCTTCTCTCCTCATATATCTGACGTCTCTAAGAAGTGCACCTCCTCAGAGGTTTTCTTCCTTTCCTCTCCTTCCCACAGAAGCTCACTGTCTCCAGAGCCCTGGTTCTCTCTAAGCTGGACTACTGTAACAGCCTCTATCTAAATCTTCCTGCCTCTACTCTCCGCCCTCTGCAACTCATCCAGAACAGGACTGCGAGACTTGTCCTTGGCCTCAAGCCCAGGGACTGTATCTCTCCAGGACTGAAATCTCTGCACTGGCTCCCAGTGGCTGCGAGGATTAAGTTCAAAACCCTCTGCATTGTCCACAAGGCCTTCTGAGGCCAGGGGCCAAAATACCTTCAACTCTATCTTCCTAAATATCTTCCTTCTCGAGCTCTTCGCTCCTCCGCCTCCAACTCCCTCAGGGTTAGCCGCTTCTCCAAGCAACGAGTTGGGGGTAGATCCCTCTCCGCGGCAGGGGCCTCCCTCTGGAACAGCCTTCCTGCCTCCCTGAAACTTGAGGAGAACCATCTCCGGTTCCGGAAGCACCTCAAAACCTTCCTCTTTGCTTCTGCTTTCTCTCACCCTCTCCCCTGCTAAATTCCTGACTGAAACTGCACTGAATCTGCAACTGGGCCACTCTCACCGATCTCGGTCCCTGGCCCAGCCACTCTCACCTTGCACTGCCTCCCTTTGCAACCCCAGAACTGCGGGACTGTCTCTGTATCACTACAGCCCCCCTTCCCAGCACTTGTCTCCACTTACCCTGCACTTTCCACCAGATGGCCCTTATTATTTATTCTGTTATTCTACTACCCCTGTACTGCACTTTCCCCTCTCCTTTTCCCCTTGCACTTTCTCTTCCCCTCTGCCCATGCACTTGTGCGATCTGAATGACACCTGGCCTAGTAAGATCGTTGTCCGTCTTCCCTTTGTCCCCCCTCCCTGCCTCGTCGCGCCTTGAAACACTTGTGTATAGGCACGTTACAAATGCCATATCATATCCTTGGTTCCACAGCCTCAGTGTCTGTCTGGAAGGCAACAGCCTTCAAGTAAGAAGTAAGGTATGTGACGAGGAAGAGGGGAGGTTAGGTAACATTAATGAGGCCCACCATTTCATATAAAGGGTCTTATGCTAAAATGCACGCTCCATCGATTTCCTATCACCGTGGTTTAGTGCTGATATTTCACACACATGTTAATAGGCGAGCACCGCTGTTGTCTATTCATGTTTATAACATCAAATCCAAACATGTCCACAGGAAAAAGACTAGTACAGCACCGCGATTCTCTAAAGAGAACAAGTGGCAAACGCTTTAAAACCCCTTAAAGCTCTTGCAATGATTTGTGTGCCTAAACTATAAGTGGAACCTGGTGAAGTCAGTCAGGAGTGTTTCCCGGGGACTGCGGCATTGGAACACCGCGCCACTCATACGTCGCGCTGCGCGTCTACAGAAGAGCACTCCATTAGCAACGCCACTCAATCCGGCGCTAGCCAGTTCATCTTTAATAAAGCGCCGCCCGGATTTGCGGATCTTGACCTGCTGTAACTTTCTGAATATTTTCTCTGGGAACATCTGCGGAAGAATGTGTTATTATCCCATTCGGGGAGCACTTGGCTCGTGGCAGGAGCCCTGCTTGCAGCAGCCTAGGTGTCACACTAATCACAGCACGGAGGCAGACCTTGTTAAAGTGACTGATGAACTAATCAGAGTCACAGATGCCCGGACAGTTTCTCTTCTCATTCTTCTAGACACTGCAGCTGGGGCTGACAAATTAGAGCACTCCCCTTGGCTTTTTTCATTGGCGTCGCTGTGCTGGGCTCTCACCGCCATCCGCAGAGCTGTTTCCTAGTGTTTTTGCAAGACAGATTTCACGCAAATGTCAGGGATAGGCGCAGTCAAATATGATAGATATCGCTAGCACTGAGGCAGTGGCTGTGTCTCTGTAGTTAAGGTTATCCTTCAATCCCATAGGACCAGCACTTTTGAGATGCAGTAACGTTTAAGCCATTCAATGAATATGCACACAGCTTTCCCAAACATGTCTCCAGTCACGTTTGAGTGTTGTGCTGATCCATCAAGTCACAGAAAAAGGTGTAGATGCTGCCCAAGGCATCACCCACACCAATATTGGAATGTTTGCTCTCTGGTGCAGCCGAAATTGCTAATGGATTAATACCATAAGCTGAAAAGACAAGCCCCTACTAGAGCTCAGCGTTCTGCCTACACACATTGGCTTCCCAGTATGCGTGGCTACTCTCTGGAACAACCCCCTTCCAACCCACTGCCCCCCTCCAGGCTGAACCATCCTACCCTATGTTCAGAACGAAACTTAGAGCGCACCTCTTCAACTAATGATTGCACTGCCCCCTCCACTCTCACTTCTTCTGTATTGTAGCTAGCGCATATATGCCTACAGCCTTTGCGCGCTGCTATAAATAAATACCATAATTGGATTATTGGTTAGAGCTTCCTCCAATTTGAAATTATTTCATAGTTTGGTGAAAACCCATCCAGCGTTGGAAAAGAAAAACCTCAAAGACAAAGGGCGTGATTACGATTTGCAGTAGTACCCTTGATCAAACAGCCAAACTAATTCACTGTTAGTATATGCAGTAAACAGCAACAGTGTGCCTGATTCCGAGCCAAGCGGGCCCTTCTGTTTTACCCCTTTTAAGTCCCCTATGACTTCACGTGGATTTCATATAACTGCCAAACGAAAGCAGGTTGATATGAATTGAAGTGTGAAATCGGAACTTGGCGAAGTGGTAAGACCCAAAAAGTTTATGACAATGTGTGTCCAAGCAAAAAGTTAAAACCGATTGGCTGAGGATTCTCTGAACATTTGTTGGCCTGCCAACTTCCTGGTGTTTGTGAGTCTGAATGCTGTCTCTATGCTATCTGAATGCTGTCTCTAGGTCTGGTCTAAACAGTGGCGGCCCCTAACATAGGGTGGGGGGGTGCCCCCCCCCCATCCAGGGCCCCCACCCATGGAGTGTGTTGAGAAGTGTCCCGTAAGTTCAGTTCTGCAGAACAGATAACAGAAGTTCTGAATCTGTTCTGCATGAGCTAGGCAACGTTGCAGCAATCAGATGTGCACATAATATATAATAAAAAAAGAATTATCTGGCGCTACGCCGCTCTGCAATGTCACATCTTCATGGCTGGGCTGGCTGGCACTATGTAAAATGTGTGGAGCTCGTAGTTTTACGTAATCCATCCCAATCTAGGAGGGTAGCGGGGCGCTAGAGGGGTGGCCCCGCCTGTATTAATCTCTGCGCAAACAGCACATTGGTGTCAGTATCGGATCATCTGATCTGACCTTAGTTTAGTGTAGTTTATTATTTGATAATGCGCTTCAAACCCAGGGGTAGCCGGGCGCAGCAGTTACGAGAATATTTAAGCTTAGGTTACATACAGTGGATACATACATAAGATGCATTACATGTGTGATTAAGGTTTTTACAATACAAATATACAAGAGATACAAGATGTGGGTACGTCACATCACAATGGCAATGAGATAATCTATAGTCCGGTTTCAGGCGTATCGTGGCAATTATTTACAGTGGTTGATCTGGGCCTAGAGCAGGGGATCAGTTTGTTGGTCGTCATTGGTCCAGAGGCAACTTTTCACATTACATCTAAATCTACATTAGGTTAGATTAGCTCTTAATGCAGTGGGGAGTGCATTCCAGGCAGCCGTGGGAGGCCATCCATGCATGAATGAGGAGGTAATCTTGTTTACTAGAGCTGTGTCTTCGACAAAGTTGCCAGATAGTGGTATGACGATCTGCGTATCGTCCGCATAATTAGTATAAGTTACTCCCAGTCTGTTAAGTTTGTCGAAGAGTGGCTTAGTGAAGAGTTGTACATTGTGGGGGAGACACATGAACCTTGTGGGACGCCACAGGTGATTTGTATTGGGTCTGCTAAAGCTGAGGGGGAAAACACTCGTACGGTTGGCTAGGAAGGATTGTACCCAAGCTATAGCTAAGCTTGAGAAATAGGTGGCAGATGCTAGGTGGTTGCATAACACTGCATGGTCCACCAGGTCAAAGGCCACCGATAAGTCAAGGAGGACGAGCATAGCTGTTTTACCTTTATCCTTCAACTCGTCGATTTGTGTCTTAAGGTCGATTAGGGCCTTTTCCAGTACCATGTAATGGTCTGAATCCAGATAGGCGTGATCCTAGTAGTTTGATTGTCTCTAAATAGTTTAGGATCTGGAGGTAGGCTACTCTGTCGATAATTTTAAGGAGAAATGGGACTGTGCTAATGGGCCTGTAATTGGTAGGGATAGCTGGGTCGAGGGTCTGTTTTTTAAGGAGAGGCAGTATCCAAGATTCTTTGAGATTTGTGGGTACAGTGCTGGATCTAAAGGAGGCATTGATTAATTTAGATGTGAAGGGGTCTAAGTCTCTAGCTGCGTCCTTAATAACTTGTGCTGGCAGCTGTCACCTTGGCAGTTTCCCATATGGATATGTTGGTAAATCTGAATGGTTTGCAATTGCTTTGAGTGACTGTTCTAGGTGTATCAGTCAAATGGGTAGTATGGGTTACAGTGGAACTCAAGGACGCATTCTTCTTTGCAATTTTAGATTGTAGTGTTGTGATTTTATTAGATAAGGCATTTTGGATGCTGGTGCACCATTGTTTGTCCTTGGGGACATTGTCTGTGGGAGCAATCGGATTTTCCATTTCCCGGAGGATAGAAAAGAGTTCTTTGGAGTTAGAGTTAGCTTTACTAATTCTCTCATTAAATGTGTCTTTTTTAGTTTGGATTATTTCCTTCTTATAATTTTTAGCAAGGTTGTCGAGTAAAGTTTTATTCTCAGCTGAAGGTGTGTGCCTCCAGATAGCTTGGAGTTTACATTTTTGGATTCGTAGTTCTTTGAGGTGGGGGGTGAACCATGAGTTGAGATGAGATTCTTGTTTACTTTTACGTAGTTTGATGGGGCAATTATGTCCAAGGCTTTAGGCATAGTGTTGTTGAATGTCTCAACTAGCATATTAGGGTCAGAGTTAATAGTGCTAGCCGTGAGAGCTGGTAGGAGGAGTGGGAGTAGTTTTTCAGCCGTAATTTCTTTTTTGCTTCTGGTTGGCATAGGTGGTACTATTTCCAGATTATCTAATTTGGGAGGCTCTATAGTGGATGAGAAGCAGATGAGGTGGTGGTCGGTCCAGGTTTGTGGTAAAATATTAGAGATGGTGGTGGCACAGTTTCGGTTGACTATCCAATCTAATGTTCGTCCTTTTATATGTGTAGGGTCTAAAACTTTTTGGGTACGGCCATGATCGACTAAGATTGATTGGATGGAGTGGGCCTGTTTGTCCTCATCATCATTGAATCCCAAGTTAAAGTCACCTAGTAAAAGGAGCTGGGTGGAGTCTTTGATGTTATTATTGAGGAGGCTAGATAGGTCTTCCTCAAAGTTACATAGTGGGCCTGGTGGTCTGTACACCAGAAGGACAGTTAGTGTACTGTTATTAGAGATAGGTATTTTAGCAGAAAGAGGTTTGCAAGATGTAATTGCTGGGTGTGGGTTAAGTCTTACAGCTAACTTAGTTTTGACGATGATGGCCAGGCCACCTCCCCTAGAGTTGGGCCGATCGACTCTTAGTATATTGTAATTGTCTGGTATGGCAATCATGAGTGCGGGACCTGTGGCATCGTGGAGCCAGGTCTCAGTGATAGCGAGGAGATCTAGGTTATCTATGGCAAGTATGTCGGCAATTTCCGTGTTGTGTGCTATGAAGGATCTCGCATTGATATGCGCCTAACCTTACAGTTAAAGACTTACATAAATATTTACTTAATGTGATTGGCTGTTTGTCAGCCAATGACATTTGAGTGTGGGTGGGGTGATTGGCACCGGTGACGCGATGGCGCCACTTTCTCACTTCTGGGCAATGCCGCAGGGCCGCCTAAGGCGAGGCAGAGTAAATGATGTTACAATCCGGCAGGCTAGGAGAGGGGCAGCGCCCTCCCCCATTCCTGCTCCTCTCCCCCACAAGCACAGAGACACGCATTCTCTGTCACACAATGCCGATGAAGGGTGAGGTGCGAACAAGCGCCTCGCCCTTCCTCCAAACAACAAGGTGCTAAGCACCTACGGAAAACCAACAGGCACACAGGGCCCAGGTTCAAAGACCTGCCCCCTCCTCAGGGGGCCATACATGTTGGCTATCCGGCCGGGGGCTGGCGCACAGCCCCCACTACTATACACATCAAAGACCCAGGGCCTCCTGTTTGTGGACCCTGAACGGGGACCCAAGCTGACAGTAGGTTCGCTGTTCACTCAGCGTCTTCCACACTTTGCTTCTTTAGCAGTCTTTAAAAGTTCACTGTGTACGCAGCGTCTTTTCTCCCCTCCTTTGAACATTGTACTGTTCAGAAAACTTCTATCTACAGGCGAGCGGCAAGAAACCGCGCTGAAACAGAAGACATCCCGGGGAGAAGAAGATCCAAGGCCGACACGAACGAGCATGGAGGAAAAACAAACAAAGTGCCCAGAAGCAGGCGGCCGTGTCATTTCAACCTGACTAAAAAGACATGGGTCCCAAGCGAAAATCACGGGAACCTCCAGCACCATCCCAGAAACCGAAATCGCCCCACTTGCTAGCAGCCATGGAGGCAGCGGAGCACTACGGCTTGGCCTGGGTCAGAGAGAATATGTACGGCTTACCAAAGGAAGGGGTCCCCCTACCAACCAGCCATGAGGACGAGACGACACCGGCAAAGAGACGGAAGTCTGCAGAAGGCATGGGAAAAGGTGACAAAAAACTGTCTAAATTGTACGAGAACATGAGTGAGATGCAGCAGTTATTGCTAGAAATTAAGGGCAAACAAACACTTCCCACAGCCGAGTCCAGGAATGCAGACCCCCCGTACCACTAGTACTGGACATCCCAGTTACCGCCCCCCCCAACACCAACCACTACAGCAGCACCAGTTCCAGCAACACCAATAACACAGGTGCCAACAACACCAACAGCAGCCATCACAATTGTAACTACGCCAATAACGGCAGCTCCTGACAACAGTCAGGAGTGAGCAACAGCAACCCACCAGACACGGTAATGATTAGTAGTTCCCAATTAGACCAAAAACTTAAATTTTTTCAAGCAGAAATATTGAACAGATATAAAAGGTGTTTAGCATGGAACATTGATGTAACAATCAAAGAAGCCATATGGGCAAAAGAGTTCATTGAAATCTTTTCGCTGATAGAAGCCCAACGCAAAAGAAAGGATGCTTTTACAGATCCAAAAAAGATAGAGGAGAAAGCCATTACCAGAAATGCCCAGGTAGAACAGAATTGGGACAACTGCTTACAGGCGTTCGCCATCTTGGCAACTATTTATGAAGAAAAATTCCCCCACAATGGCAGAAAATTATAGGCATACTTGGACAATATCAGAGAGTTAAAAAATTGCTCAAAAAGGGAAAACCTGGCTAGCATACGACATTAGATTCAGGAGAAGCATGTCAGAGAGGCCAGCCATAAAATGGGACGAGGTCCAAAACTACTTAAACATGTTAAACACAGAGCCTCCTTCAGAAGAAGAGACAGCTGAGATAACCCCCAAAAATAACAAAAACTCTCAGGGGCCCAGACCCTCCGACAATGAAAACCACAAAAAAGGGGAGCAGCCCTTTCGGAAGAACCAGCCATGAGGGGCTAAATCTAATACCCACAGGCAGAACAAAAACCATTCTCAGAAAGCCAACACCCCTCGTAAAAACTTTGGGAAAAACCAGTGCACATGGGGAAAAGAATGCTGGTACAAACACACGTGCACAAACTGCAACGGTGACCATGCAGAAAGTAACTGCACCAGACTACCACCCACAAATACAAAAGAATAGCTTCAGATGCATCTCGCCAACCCCATGTCTAACCCCAGGCTGCTCAACCATCAATCCAGACCATTTTAGAGAGGCTCTCATGAATTATCCAGACAGATAAACCAGCGAAACAATCCGGCAGGGTTTCACCCGGGTGTTTGTCATCCAGTTCAAGGGCATCGGGTCCCTGAATGTTCCAAACGACCTGAAGTCAGCCAGAAATAACCCACAAATGGTTGAAAGCAAATTTTAGAAGGAATTACGACTAGGCAGGATTTCAGGACCTTGGGACCGCATGCCTCTCAAAGAGTTCATAATATCGCCTCTAGGTCTGGTCCTCAAAAAAGAACCTGGGAAAATGAGGCTAATTCATCACCTATCTTATCCCAAAGGCCAATCACTAAACGATGGCATTCCACACACGGAATCAGCGGTATCATACACACACTTTCAAGAAGCGGTAAGACTCATACAGGAATGCAGCACAAATGCCCTGATGACCAAACTGGACATTGAATCCGCTTTCCGATTACTGCCGGTTCACCCAGACTCACAGCAATGGCTAGGTTTCACTTTCACTAACAATTTCTATGTAGACAGGTGCCTCCCCTTGGGATGCGCAGTCTCTTGTGCCCTATTTGAACAATTCAGTTCCTTTTTTCAATGGGACTTTCAAAGACAGAGACCAGGGTCCAAGATAGTACACTACCTCGATGATTTCATGGTAATGGGGCCAGCAAACTCTTAAGAATGCAGCAGAGCCCTGGCGACATTAGTAGAAATGGCGGCGCAATGGGGCATCCCATTGGCAGCTGATAAAACGACCAAACTAACCACCAACATAATTTTTCTAGGAATTGAAATAGACTCCACAAAAGGCCTATGCAAAATTGCAGATACAAAAATAGCAGAACTTCTGGAAAAAATCCAAAGCTTGACAACAAAAGACAAAGACACAGTGAAAGAAATCCAGTCACTAGCTGGAAGCCTCAACTTTGCAGCCCGAATTATCCCTCAGGGGAGGGTATTCTCCAGATGTCTGTAACTAAAAATCAAATCTTACACCAAACCCCACCTACACATCCAACTAGGTGCAGACGTGAAACAAGATCTAGAAATTTGGGGAAATTTCCTTAAAGATTTTAACGGGACAACATTTTGGCGTACGCCATTGAACACTTTGACAAAAAGGGTCCTTTACACTGACGCAGCCGGGAGCAAGGGGTTTGGAGCCATACTAGACGCAGAATGGGTGGCAGGACACTGGCCCATAACGTGGCAAGCTGCAGGGTGGACAAAAAACATCAGCCTCCTAGAAATATTTCTCATCTGGCTTACTTTACACATCTGGGGCAGGCAGCTAGCGAACACGGAACTCTTGGTCTGGTGCAACAACATGGCCGTGGTAGGCTCCATAAACCGAAGATCCACTAAATGCCCATTAGTGCTGAAAGTCCTACGAGCCATTACACTGGTCACACTACAAGAAAACATTGTGGTCAAAGCAAAGCACATTGCAGGAGCAGACAATAATATTGCAGATGCTTTATCTCGCTTTCAGTGCCCACGAACAGATGACGCCAATGCTGGGCAATAATGGGAACCAAAAAATAACGCCATCAATGCCTTTGTCAAAGAGCAATGGCCAGGTTGCCCAACAAGAACCAGGCACCTCAAAAACGGGTGCCAACAAAATAAGGGCATCAAAGCCGGCGTCAAAGAGCAATGGCCGGGGTGCTCAACAAAAAGCAGGCACCTCAAAAATGGGGGCCTCAAAAATTAGGGCATCAACGCCAGCGCCAAAGAGCAATGGCCGGGATGCTCAAAAAGAAACAGGCACCTCAAAAACGGGTGCCAACAAAATATCGACATCAACGCCAGCACCAGTGAGCCCAGGCCGGAATGTCCAACATGATACAGGCACCTTTAAAACGGGTGCCATCAACTCGCTGCCCATAGAAAATACGAATCCTGGCTCAGGGTTCTTAATAGAGATGGCAGAGAGAGCACTGGCAAGCACTACTGCAACGCACACAAGTAAGTGCTTACAAACGGTATTTAGAGCCACAGGGTTAAACCATATCGAGTTAATAACGATTAAAGACATAGAAATATTCTTAAAATGGGCGCATGAGAGGGGCTTTGAGAGGGACTGGGCAAAAAGACACCTGGTGGCAATCTCATATTTCTCAAAATTACGGGGTGACTCAGATCCCACCCAGAACGCTCTCATTTCCTATGCTATGAAGGGATGGGCCAGAGTGGAAGGGCCCCAGATAGACACCCGCCGCCCCCTCGATTTCCACAAGCTGGTAAAAATAGCATACCTGTTGGAAGCCATATGCTAGCACCCATATGAGATTGTACTATTCAAAACAGCATTTTTTATGGCTCACTTCGAGGCCTTCCGGTTGGGAGAGCTCATCACCTCCAGCACCAAGGCCACAAATGGTTTAGGCGTCATGGAAGTCAGGGTCAGACAAGACAGCGTCAACATAGAAATCCAACAGACAAAAACTGGGGCCAAAAGAACCATTAACATTTGTTGCATCGACGATGCAACACCTGCCTAGTATGTATCAACAACCTTTATTACGCACAAAGGCCAAAGGTTGGGGGGGAGGTTTTTAATCCACCGAGATGCCTCGGCACTAAGCCGCTACCAATTTAAAGGGGTGCTGATGAAAGCGATCAGCAACGCGGGATGGTACCCAAAGGACTTTGGTTCCCAGTCCTTCAGAATAGGTGCCACCACCTCAGCGTGGCAGGGGGGCCTGGCACCAACACAGCTAAAAAACATAGGGGGATGGAAGTTAGATTGCTACAAAAGATACATCAGACCACAGCTAATATAGCCATCCCCGTTCTTTCTCTTCCTCTTGCACCCCCACCCCCTGCAGAACCAACAGGCGAAGGGAAGCCCTCGCTCAACTCAGCATGGATTGTCGGCCACTCAGTCATCTTCAGGACTGGCCGATGGGCGAAAGAAACCAAAGAAGGTCTGCCATTCAGAAATACCATTGCTTCATGGTGGGGTTACAGGGGCCTACGTTGGGCCGACATCAACAAAACATTGGCAGAGCTGGTCGCATACAGAGACCCTCCGGAATTCATCATTTAATTCACTTAGGGGACAATGACCTGGTGAACTCAGGAAGGAGAAATCTTTTTGAGGAAATCGGCTCCTACTTGGAGGGCATTTCCCACAACTGGAGAGAAACGGAAATACATTTTTCGGCCATCCTTCCCAGAAAGAAATGGATAGGGGCCCGCTGTTACAAATCCGTAGACATTGCCAGAGGAAAACTCAACAGGAGACTAGAGAAATTATGTATAGCTAGAGGACTGGGTTTCATAAAACACCAAGCCATTATCCTGGGTGATCCGGATCTTTTCACAAAGACGGCAACCACTTATCAATCCAAGGCATGGAACATTTCTTTCGGGAAATCTCAGCAACTCTCGCATCTAGAGGCTGTTATTAGGAGATACTTCCAGGGGAACACGGCCAGCCGGTAACCTGCCCGTGTGTGGCGACACGGGCCAGAGGGGGTAACCTCAGGACCCGGTGCCCAAAAGTATGATATGTGATTATTTGTTTATCTGCATAACCATATCTGTACAATAAAATCTTACAGCCTTTTATTGCCAACACTTGACAAAATGTTGTGAGAAATCATTTCGGGTGAGGGTCGGGGTTCGGCCTACTATGATGCATGGATATGGGTTCATCAGTTATGGGCAATGCCGCAGGGCCACCCAAGGCGAGGCAGAGTAAATGATGTTACCATCCGGCAGGCTAGGAGAGGGGCAGCGCCCGCCCCACGCCTGCTCCTCTTCCCCACAAGCGCAGAGATGTGCAGTCTCTGTCACACAATGCCAAGGAAGGGGGAGGTGCGAACAAGCGCCTCGCCCTTCCTCGAAACAACAAGGTGCTAAGCACCTACGGAAAACCAACACGCACGCAGGGCCCAGGTTCAAAGACCTGCCCCCTCCTCAGGGGGCCAGACATGTCGGCTATCCCATCGGGGGCTGGCGCACAGCCCCCACTATTATACACATCAAAGACCCAGGGCCTCCCTGGGTCTTATAAATAAGAGCAGAATGCTCTAAGAGAACACAATCTGTTTGTGGACCATGAATGGGGACCCAAACTGACAGGAGGTTTGCTGTTCACTCAGCGTCTTCCACACTTTGCTTCTTTACCACAAAACCCTCCCGCCCTACAAATAACGGAGAAGAACAAAGGGAAAGAAGTAGAGGGCACTGCACGGTGTCCACAACGAGTCATGAGACATGGGAAGGTGGCATGGGCCGGAGGGGGTAACCTCAGGATCCGGTGCCCAAAAGTATGATATTTTGATGATATGTGATTATTTGTTTATGTGCATAACCATATCTGTACAATAAATTCAACACTTGTTAAAACGTTCGGGTGAGGGTCGGGGTTCGGCCTACTATGATGCATGCATATGGGTTCATCAGTTACTGCTGAGTGGAAGGTTGACTAAAGTAGAGCTTCCCCGAGAACAGCAGATGATCCTGTCATGTCCAAGGCTTTTCCTTGCAATCGCCGCCGGACCGGTAAGTAAAGTTAACAAACTTGAATACTTTACTTTGTGCCCAGCCTTCATTACCCAGGGCAGTTCTCCAGGACCATCCTGGAGCTCTGCCCTGGTGAATGCAGGGCCTAGTTATCGATGTCGTTGATGCCGTCCTAGGCCCTGCATGGCTGGCCTTGTAGCCTGAAGCTGAGCAGCAGAGCAGTCAGAGCCACGTCTGTGCGGGTGCCGGGTCCTTGGCCACCTTGCTGATTTGTGATAAGTTTAACTACTACTTCTAATAATGTTGGCGGGGGGCAGAGGAGGGTACATGCTAGTCTACTTTCTACAAAATAACTGTTGTAGACCTTTATGCCAGAGCCCCCCAGCCAGCAGTCGATACTGTGACAGGACTCATTACTGGGGTCGAGTCAGTGGTAATCCATGGACTGGTGGCACGAGATGGAGGGACGGACAAATTCACATCCCTGCCTGTCCCTGTTATTGGTACCACTTAAGTGTGTGCTCGTTGTATGGGTTAGACCGTATTCGGAATAAAAAATAAAAAAAAAATAGCTCAAAGATAGAAGTTGATGGGCGCCCATAAATTGGTGCTATTATTTGGTCTCATGACAGCCCTGGTGCAACAGCGTAGGTAATTTAGTACCCCTTTTCATTGCATTCTAGTATTTTTAGGTGCGGCACCGCAGCACCATTTATAAATGTGGGGCCACAGTACCCGGAAAGAATTGAACCAACAGATCAGCTTATAGCCATTATCGCGCACGTTAGACAAATAGTAAATGGGCGACTTTACATTTCACATGTGATGAGTGTCAGGTTCGCACACGCAGCCCACTTGCTGCATCTGAACCAGCATATCCCTGGCATGAAGGTGCATGCCCGTGAACCACAGAAGGTTGAGAATGCGTTTTTACTCCAGGAGTGTACCCGGTTCATTCATGCATTGGGCAGCAGTTTGTGCTTTCAGTGTGATGTAGGTATCAAGGTGCTGGGTAGCGCTAAGTTTGGATATGTGTGCATTTGAGTAACACAACTCGAGCTTATATGAATGCATGTTTGGGTAGCATGGTTCTCATTTTACATACAGAGCAGCAGGATGTTCATCGATTCCCAGTGAATGAGTTAGTGTGCACATTATCTGGGAAGTGGGGGGCTGCGTCCTTTCCAACACAGCATAACCAAGCCCTGAATCTATTGTAGCATACCCTTCATGGCAGCCATTGGTGATAGTGCGACAGTAGTACCTCCCATGAGAATATCTCAGCGCACCGTCTCCCACTGTATTCTTCATTTCAGAAGAACATCATTAATAGCTATATTAAAAAATGGGCACAAGCCGATTGAGCAATGGGTGCTGCAGTTTCCTTTCAACCTCCAAAAGTTTGTCTAGGATTTCAATGTTGTCTCTGCACACAATTTTGAAAATGCAACAAGAGTCACAACAAAGGCAGGGGTGGGGTTACATATATTCTGCCCCTACTTGCTAGGGCCTCTACTGGCCAGAGGTAGACCCATATGATTTTATTTAAATGAGAACACTCACCATCTCCACCCTCCCCCGCAATCCTAGGCTCCCATCCACAGACAGGATCGCAGAAATCAGTAATGCCAAGTAAACTATATCTATACAGGCTAACATATTACTCATTAAGCGAGTTCCCAAAATGGGATTGGTGCGGCTAATATCAAGCAATCATGTGACAGGCAGCAAGCAGCTCAAGGTCCTGAGCAAACAGAAACAAAGGTCACATGCACTCTTAACAACACGACCGACATCCACAACCGTAACAAAATACAGGCTAGCAAGAAGGTTCACAGAGTGCTCGATTTGTGCTGAATCAAGGCTTTATTTTAAGCAAGACAATAATGTTTCCATTAATGGGTCAGCAAAGTGCAAATGTGAGGTGAGAAAACGATCGTGTGGTTGCCTATGCTTTGCATCTTTAAAATAAAATCACGTTTTTCACTACAAAAAAATGTCCACTGTAGACAGTGGACCTCTCGAGTCCTGCCTTCATGCGTAAATCACTGCAAGTCAATAAATGCATTGCCCAGTAGGAATTCAACCACTCCCTTTAACCAAGCCTTGCTTTGCATTCAATGTGCCTGCCAGTGTTTGATCAAAGCAATCGTTCAAGAGTTAATTACTTAATTGGAGTTGTAAACATGCTGCTCTCTTACTAGGCCTGCCTTCATCCACAGATGTATAGGCACTCTGTGTGTCCTTCAATGACGTTCTGTTAAAACAAGCATTGGCAAAGCCAACATTTCTGGCTTGTGCATACGTTTTAAGCTTTTGCCAGGCACTGATTGATATTAGATGCCCGGGTACTAGCTAAATTTCGCACCGACCAATAATGGGTAGTTAATACTGCTATGGCTGTGCCTGGCAAGTGCCTTTCCCGTGCCTATTGCCTAAACAAAAGTCCAAACTGTTGGCATTGCCAACGCTTAATTTAAAACCCAATGCTTTTTTGGGTCGTGTTTCTGTGGGTTTGGCAGTAATTTACACATTTTGGAAGCCATTTTTCCCCAGTGTGTGCGGGGAACCCCACCCACGCAACCCCTTGATGTGGGGGCATGTTCGCTTGCTGCACTCGCTCGCTTACAAATTTGTTCTGCAAAATTTTCGCCCCACCACCTTTCAAAGTCACCAGCCGCCACTGGGTCTAAATGAAGGAGTGGGCAATATTACAGGTCTCCTGGTCATGCTGAGTCCAAGGAGATCTATAACATTAATCCGACATGTAGAGGGTGAACTTTTCTTTTCCTTTTTCAAAAGGACTATTTGCCATTGTCATTAAATATTCACAGAAACAGGTGCAAGCACATGCACATCATAATAACACCATGATCTTACATAGTGCTCAATACCAGAGTCATCCCGTTTCTAGGAGCTGTAATTATAGGTGTTATTAATGCCCAAATGAATGGCACTCAATTATTCAACCTCGGAAAGATCAGTCGACCCTGTTAGGATTCACATTTATAAAGTGGGGTAGACCCTTTCATTGAGGGGGCCATCAATGTACAGATTGAGAATCAGGTGAGAGGTGGGTACCTGCTTTGGGTTCTTGGTATTGTGATGCTGGTTATATCTTGAAGGTCTCCAGATGCTGTAGGGATCTGCTTTGGAACTTCGAGTTTGAAACTCATACACTGATCCTAGGCATGCATCCTAACACACATTTGGCGGCCATCTACTCACTGGGAACTACCACATTCAAACGGTGCAGCTCAAATCTGAGGCTTTGGGCCAAGCCCCGGACATGATTCTCAGTAGTCTAATCCAGGCAGATCTTGAGCTGACTCAGAAACAGGGATGAATAAGTAAGACGTTATACAGCTGCATCCTTGTCTTTGAATCTGTCTGTGCTGCCAAAGTGGTGCTATTTGGACTCCATTGTGGGTTTTGAAGTTGCTGCGGAACCACATTCTGTACCGCATACACGTGATAATAGTATTTCCACCTGTGATAATAGTCTTTTCTATAACACCATCTTGATTTGGTAATTTTTCCACATGAGGATATTGGTGTTGACACACTACTGTCAGTAAACCTATACTCAGGCCGAAGGAACCCTATGACCGATTCTAAAGGATGTGTTAAATATTGCTCACTTCATCCTGATTTACTTAGCATTGCCATTAACAACAGGCTGACCATATAAGACGCTCATAGACTCTCCAAAACATTAAGCAGAAAGAGATGAACGTTTGCTGGTTGGAAAATGTTGATTAGTTTGGTTTTGCAGGTATATAAGCACTATCCCCTAGGTATTATGTTTTGACCTTGATGATGATAATCTGCTTCCAAACAAAAACATCACAGAAGCTCAATGAGTTACCTTGAAAATGTCCTCGCGTGTTTTGATCCACATACTGATTGCATGTTTGGGTGTATATGTACTGTACTTCAGAGCTCCATTTGAACATGTCACTCATTTTATCAGCCAAATCCAACATATCTCTGCACTATTTTGGATGCAATTTTCCTCTGATACCTGCCCAACACAGTCCTTGAGATGCTGTTTAACATTTCCCCACTGAGTGCCCACATGCCATTCACCGGGAGCTGAATCGCCTGTATATTCACGCACAAGCTCAGGCCACAAAGGCACTGGGTTATGTAGCCAGTCCTTTCAGGCACATAGGCATTCAGGGGCTGGCTGTTGGTTGCGCGGTGGAGCACCTACCTGGTGTACGTTTCATAGACTGGTTACCAGAGTATGACCAGGTGTGTCCCTCATCTAGGCAAATGCCTCATCAACTGTTTGACCCCCAAATCAACTGGGTCACAGGTTTCAAACCACTCCGATGTTGCTATTTTGAAAAGAGTCAGTCAGAAAACAATATATTTAACAAACTAGTTATTTAGTTATTATTTATGAGTTGTTTGATTTAACCTCTGATGGTTTTATTGGATGTGTTTTTATGTACTCTATACATGGAGAATCTCATAGCAGCCCCTGTGGTGCCAGTTAATGTGTTCATTTGTTATTGTCATTATTTATTATGTTAATATATCCAATGCTCTTTCCGCAGAACATATTCTTCTTACTGTTTTTAATGTTTCTTGTTTTATATGACACCAACTTTTACAACTGCATTTTATTTTACTGTTTGAGGACTTTATGTCCTAGAATGCATGTTGTCTTCCACACAACACACACACCATGAATATGAATAAGCAAATATGAATCATAACAGATAGGATGTTTCTGTTTTTTGTAGATGACGAGTTTCACGTCGTGGAAGATTAACAGTGGATTGTAAATGACACATAGTTATTAAGCTGAGTAAAAATAGCTTGACCATTATCTGAAGTGTGCCCAGTAGACAGTTAAAATGCAACACCTAAAATGGGGTTCTGCCATTTATAACTGTTGTTGCTATTAATTGTGTGTGTGATCGTCCTTGGCATTGATCAGCATTGACCATGCATTTCCAACAGTCACCAACTGGAAATAACTGCATCTATACACGTAGGTACGGTTTTGTTTGTTCCATAATGAATGTATAAAAAGAAAAAGAAATGTGTAAATGTTAATTCGAACAGGCTCTTCAAGTATACATTTCTTCCCCTTTCTCCTGGATTGAATTATCAAAATTGTATATATTTTGATGTTTTGCAGTTTTGGTCTGGACTCACACCTGTGATGGTGTCTAACTATTTCATCTGTAGTGTCCTGGAAAATACGAGGGAGGGGAGACGTGAGGTTTGCAACTTTGCAATGGTTGAAACACATTGACACACCTGAATAATTGGGAATTGATTAAGTAATTATTACAAACTAGTGGAAAGGCCCATGTACACAGGCTTTTGTGCATACAAGAAGACATTTTCAGAGTGTAAATATATTACGTGGTGTATTTTAACGTAATTTAAGTTAATAGAAAAAGAAAATTGTAAAGGATATTGCTCCTTCTTTTACGTGGAGGAGCAGTAACCTCAAACACAAACTCGTAGAATCCGTTGAAAGTTAAACTTAGTACATACAGCCAATTGTTATATCTGCTCCTCATTGTCTTGGACTCCACTACTGGTTTTGGACTCAAATATATAATGTTGAGGGTTGTCAGAGTAATACAATTCACGTGCAGCATGATTTGAAGTGGACATGAGATAATAAAATAAACTGAAGTCAGACAAAGTTTAAAACATACATTAAGAATATTATTGATATAATAATAGATACCAAGAAATATTACAATTAATAATGACATACTACATACATACATTGAAAAAAGAGTTGTTGAAATACACATTCTATTCACCTGGAGGATCAACCTGAAGTCTTATTTTTGTGTGCATAAGGCAACAGCTCTTTCTAGCAGTGATATAATTGAATTGCACATTTTAATCGCCTGGAAGATGAACTTGAAGTCATATTGTTGTACGCGTAAGCAACAGCTCCCTCTACCGGTGATAAATGGCGTGGAGGGCAGGACGGCTTTGGACAAGAAAACCTCTGGGCTTTTATTGTATAGTATGATGTGGAACTGTGTATATGTCTACATATTTTGCAAATGATTTTCTGAGTGAGTAAATAATTTGCAATTTGATCTGTAGAATTTGGCCCCCAATGTATCTTTTCATGGTTGTTTATTACACTAATATAATATGTTGACATTTTAAGAACTTTTATGGTGATTTCATTGAGATTTTGCGATTTCATTTTGGCTCAGCATACTCATTATACTCATTCTTTCAAAATACTCATTATTTTGTAAATTGTGCCCTTACATAATCTCTCTGTTTACATGGGTGTCCATAGTGTTTATTCCCTGAGCTCGTGAAGGCCTTTGGGAAGGTGTCCCATATTGTATGTCATCAACCCTCCTCCTAGTCCAACCTGATTGTTCAAAAGCACTGCTTTGGCGAAGTTCCCCATCCCATCCTACCACCCATTCAAATAGTGCTGGGTGTACAGACCTGCAGTTACGGGTCAACAAAGCATACTTTATGACAAGCAGGAGTGGGATTGTTAATGCAAATCTGAAGCCTGTCGAATTTCCATTGGTTGGACCAGGAAGAACTTCATGGTTTCCCCTGAGGTTTGACATATGAGGTGTTGGGTGGGGTGAACAGTGGGTGAAAGGGGAAGTAAAATCCACATGCATTTTGTAGGTGCAGCAAAAGGCCAAAGCACTGAGAACCCCACAATTTATTTGGTCAGAAGGTGAAGTCCAAAGAATTGAGTAGCAACTCTGCATTTGCTGGGTATAGGAGGAGGCCAAAGCACTGAAAACACTATGAATATTGACTAGGTTTACGTGAGGTGGGAGAAGGCCTACACCCATAGAACCCCAAGTGCATTTACTAGGCAGAGGAAAACGACAGAGTACTAAGATTCCCATGTGAATTTTCTAGGAGGGAGAAAAGGACACAGCACTAAGAACCCCACTTGTATTTGCAAAGGGGACATGTGAAATAAATTAACCTGTCTGAATCTACAGCAGAGCCTGCATACTGTGGTGAACTGGGCAAGGGCTGGCAGAGAAATGTATTTGTTAGGTGTTTTTCATCTTCTACCGTAGCAGCTGTTTGTGTTTTGAAATCCCAGATAGTGCAGTGGTCTCTCTGCCTAATATGTCTTCCAGTCAGTAGCCACAGACAGCCGACTCTCCAAAGAACACGCATACCTGTCTCAAAGCATCTGGTGCATTGGGAAGAAATGCAATTGTGCATGCAGCTCTTTTGCACATGCCTACATCATGTGCCAGAGGATGAGGTTCTAGAGCAGGTGGAGAAAGAAATGTTGACAACAGCAAACAAGGCGCAGAGTGAAAAGACACATACATGACAAATATTATGCATAACGTCACTGGATTCAAAACAAAAAATCAGACACCTGCACTTTAATTATTTCAAAGGATTCTGCCATTTACAAACAGAAGACTACTTACCATTACCACCTCTCAAGTACAGCTGTTGGGCACAATGGTTCATGGGGATTGCAAAACATGCACTTGCCTCTGACAATGTTTAAGTTTGAACACATTGGTGAGGTGTCACATTATAAGGTCAGGTTGGGCTATGCTATCAATGCAGTTGATTGTTTGGGTTTTGATGCCAGTAAAGTACAGAGAAACATTGTATTTGACCATAATAGAAGCTGTTTGAATCATTAGAATTGTCTGTCTACTGTACATGTCAAAAGCCTTTCAGTGTGTTGGCAAAGTGTGAAACATTACATCGTACTTTATAACGGGAAATCGTACATTCTTTATGGTTACGTGTTTGGACACATTGCACATTGCTTGCAATGGGTATGAGTATGTGTCTGTTTATTCTCACAAGTGCATTTCCCTGCAGGTAAAGGGACACTCCGAGCCCTGCATTCCTTGTACACATTTACTGCAGCCAATGGCAGATTCTTTTATTCAATGTACAAGATATGTCCAGGTCTGTTTTTTATTTTGTGTTCACCATCTGATGAATAAGTTCATGTTACTCCAAAAGCGTTTGTGTCTTTCCCTCGCGGCATATATTTTCAGTTACTCCAATGATAGGTATGACACACTAGATGTTTTGCAGTGACACAAAAGTAATAATGACACTACAAGAGGAACCTGTTTTGATTTTTCAAACTAAAAGGAGTAAGGGTCAAAAAGGAATATTAGCATAGGAGCCTAGGGAGCACGCACAAACAGACACAGCGGTATACATCAGGAACACCAAGAATGTCACTAAAAGCAAACAAATTGCTCTATCTAATCACCAGATCTCTTAAACCCACTAAAAGCCCTCCAAAATGCCCCCAAAACCATTAACGTGTGAGCCACTTCTGTCCATTCAAAAGCAAAGCAACACTGAACAAAGGAGATGGGGAGCATGCTGGGGCTTTTAAAGTGCACCACACTTGTTCTAGAATGGTTCAGGGCCTCTGATTGGCTCATCAAACTACCCTCTCAGTTTTCAGACATTAATATTGGATATCCAGCTTTCAACCTCACCTTGAGACCTGTGGTGGGGTTCGACTGTCAACAAATCCTGCAAGAATCCAATGGGACAAGTTGAAGTTGATCACAAAAGCTTGACCTTTCTCACTGGTATATTATGGGAGGTTTTAGCAGCCCTACCTGATGAACATACTTCATTTAAATGTGAGGTATGTATTTATTTGTTTATTGGTTTTATTTGCCCTCTGACATTTATTGGAATTGTTTTTTTTAATAAACTCTCAACAGTATTCTGTGCAAATATATATATAGAACACTATTGTACGTGGTCAATATGTGTTGTCCCTTGTTTGTAATGTATTCATATTTCGCCTTTAGTCATGTTGGATTAGCAGCAAATGTGTGGCCTTGCATCCAGAACACTTTATATGTCATTCTCACTTTGGAGCCAATCTGCCAGGAAGGAGGATGGTGCAGTTGTCCTTAGTGGGGCTTTTGGTGATTACGTTTCATTTGAAGTTCATGTTGGCAAGGAAGGAGGGGAACAGCAGGGGAGAGATTGCGCTACAAGAAGTCTGTATGAAAAATCATACGGGGAAAATAATAATAATACTAATTATATTAATACTAATAATATTAGTTATTATTATATCTCACACAGTTTAACTTTGTGATTTATGTTTTATTTACTGTAAATACGACCTCCAGATATTTTTTATTATGAGTTTATAATCACCAAAACGATTTTTACAAGATTTCAAAAGAGCAAGGAAACGTAGAGTTTATAGATGTGTCAAGACCTCCCAAGAAGAGTTTGTTTTCCGGTTTAGACTGGTCAACCAATGATTTTGTTTGTAGATCACCTGGATCACCGAGCGGTTTATCTGAAGACTGTCACGCTAAACTGGCGAAGACTTTATCCAAAATGTTTACTGCTGTAATGGCTACAAGGACCTTTCTCATCCAATCAAGCGCGACCACCAAAAGGCTTCTTCAGTTACGTGTGCTTTGGCCAGGTGATGAGACAAGTAAGGAGATAGAAAACGGTGGGTTCCTGGACAAGACAGTAACAGGTGGCGTATTGATTCTGGTTCTGAAGATATGCCGCAGACGCGCCAACTGTTTGCAGTCGAGACCCCTCTAATCTTCAATATCTTGTTTGATGGTAACAGGTTTAGACGTGCCCATAGTAGGGTAGATCTCAGGCTTTTAGTGGGATGTCTTTTTAGGAAGGACTGGATTTCATTTAACTTTTGCGCTGTTGGCGGTAGATGTGCTGTCAGTTTTTAAGTAAGAGCTTTCTCTAAGGTTGAGATCCAATCGAGTTCATCAAGTCTTTTTTTATTTTTGTTAGGTTTTTTAGAAGCTCTTCGACCAAACTACTGCACGCGTCCAAGTTTTCTTTGCAGTCTCTATCCCATTGAGACAGCAGTTTTCATTTTCCAGAGATCATCTCGGACTTCAACAGGGAAAAAATTAGAGGGCTTGACACGTCTATAGATTTCCGGTACAACATAATGCTGTTTCTAGCCACAATCGCTGCAAGTGAGGTTAAACACAATTCTCGCCTGATCATAACCATGGGTGTCGATTTAGGGAGATTAAGTACAGTATGCCAAAAAAGACTTTATAGTGTAGACCAGATCTGTTTTGGCAGGAACGGCAAGGCATCTGCCCCATGTGTAATAGATGGTATCACTTAGACTCGATCGAATTTTATTGTTGTAAGCAGAAAAAGCGACCATACTTCTTGTCAAGAATTTTAGCTTGAGCAATTAAGTTCCGCATTTTTTTGTGGAGGTGAGTTTGCATTGAATTTTCCCTTTTTGTGCTGTCCAACATAACACCCAAGTATTTGAATTCCGAAACCTGTTCGACTCTGTCTCCTTCCGGGTACTATTTTCCGTTTACATTTTTCTTTTTAACCTTTTCCAAGACCATGATCTTTGTTTTTGTTTTATTTACTTTGAGGTCATTTGCCGCCGTGTACTTCGCGAGGGAATCCAACTGATGTTACATACCGACCGATGGCTATCTGGTCCAGTTGGATCAGATAGTCTGCATACAGTAGACGAGGCACTTTGTCATGGCCAATTAGGTGGAAACGATCTTGTCAGTGCATTTGCTTCTTTATAGTCTCCGGAATAAGCCAGCAAGAGAGCCGTAGCCAAGGGGAAACCCTGCTTTACTCCTCATGTTGTGGTTATCGCAGAAGAAAGTAGACTGCATTTACTCTGTCGTACACAGATGCTGGTGTCAGTGTGCAGAGCTTGTATCGGCCCTAAAATATCCGAAAGACAATCCCAGGAATCCAGCTTCTGCCATAGTTTATACCTGTTAACAAGGTCAAAAGCCTGAGTAAGGTCTATGAACGTCAAATAGATCCTCGGGCTACCTTCGAACACTTTGGCCTTGAGAACACTGAGGAGTATGATGTTGATATTTATGCCGGTCAATTTCTTAAATCCTGATTGAAGTGGATCTGCACAAGGAGCGTATTTTGACCACAGTTGACATTTTTTTAATAGCAGGCTGCCATAGACTTTTCCGATAACGTCGAGCAAGGCCACTGGTCGAAAATTCCGAGGATCGTTTTTACAGCCCTTTTTGTAGATCAGAACGATCACTGACATCATCCATGATGCAGGACGTTTTCTTAAGTTTGAGCATCTTTCAAATATTAGGCTGAACAGGTTGGCCCATTCCACAGGTGAACTTTTTACGTCTATATTTGCAATGCCGTCCGGCCCTGGTTCTCTAGAATTTTTCAGCTTAGTTAAAGACAGCCTTATGTCCTCAATGTCAAGAATTTCCACCCATGGCATGGGGATGGATCGTAATATTGTATCTGGTAGCGACGTGGGGGCTTCGAACAGCTTTGAGTAAAATCTTACCCAACTTTGTTCAGGAATTCCATTTGTTAAGAGTTTGTCCGGGGCGTTACCCAACGGTCTGACTAACTTCCAAAAATCTCGAGAATTTGAATTAGTTACTCGCTGTAGCATTTAAGCAGAGTCCTGTTGGTAAAGGACCAGGCAGTAAGATCTCAGCCAAGATCTGTAACTCCTCACTGCCTCTTTCGCACTTTCCATATTCTGGTTGTTGTTAATTCGGGAGGGTAACCTTTTGGCTCTCTGGACTTCGAGTTTTGATTGAGTGCCAAGAGGGGATCGAAGGTGTGAGTGTGGGGCTTCTGGTCTTTGCCTGTGTTCTTTGCCTTGCTGGTTGTTCCTCTGAATTGTTCAAGAAGAGATCTGTAATCGACTTGTGTGTTGTTTTCCGAAGATATATATTTTACCATTAAGATCTTGATGTTTTTTGCAGACAGACGCAGACGATTTCTGTTTCCGGTTGGTTCTACAGCTGGCGGAAAGTAAGAGGTTGTTATGTTGAATGAAGCCCACTTTATGTACAGAAGATAATGGTCGATATGTCAGACCTGTCGGTTGCAGTGGACCCAGCAGGCAGACTTGGAGTGTGGCGATCCGGAAACGAGGGTGCCGGTAAGGTTACCGGCACCCTTGTTTCCGCACCGCCACACTCATAATTAGGCCCACTAATGTGTAATATTAAAAACTGCTGCAAGAATATAAATAGGCAAAACCCCCATGTCATGTAATATTATGATCAAGAACATGCACACAAATAAGCAGAGCACTCATAATGTGTAAGAATATAAGAAAAGATATGTATAAGCCAAACATTCGAAATGAATAATATTATGAACGTAAGTTGGTGAAAGGAGAAACACACACATGTAAATAAGTAGACCACTAATCATGTGTATTAGCAAGAACAAGCAGAAGCCGACAACTAGGTACAAAGCACATGAATACAGAAAGGTGACAAAAAGAGTGCCATTAACCTTACCTCAGCATCCCTGCATCTCCTCAGAGCCATTCTTTAACCTTTTCCCCAGCATCTCTCCACCTATTCAGAGATACTCTTACCCCAACACTCCCCATGCTCATCATTACCCCAGCATCCTTCATACTTGTCACAGTGTCTCATTACCTCTGCATAAGCTGTACTTGTCACATGTTCATATGACCACTGCATCCCTCATCCCTATCACAGCCCCTCAATACAACTGCATTCCACATCTAGTCACATGGCATCACCACCACAGCATTCCCATCTTTGTCGTAGTCCTTCCTTCATTACTCCTGCATCCCTCAAACACGCGACAGTTCCATTAACTTCAGTTATAAAACACTTTGACATTCAATTAAATATATTTGTTGAAGTGACATTATCGTAACAGTTATGCTTTGGAAACAATGCACATTGACTGAACAGGATTTGCTAAAGGAACATTATGGTTAAATAGGGTGTGTTCTGAAGGTCTTTTCATTCAATTGAGTGAATAAAGGAGTTATGGTTTTGGAAAGGTTTTTTAGTAAAGTTCGTTGTTTATCTATAAACGTGGGAATGTTTGCTTTAAAAAAATAGGAGCATTAATGGATGAATGTGAGATGTCCAGAAATGTGTTCTAATAGCATGGGCCGCAACCAGAAAAAGCAGCTGCTCTACAAGGTACCATGCAGCCTTCAACTGTTGATAACAAGCTTTGCCGCTGAAATTCGTTTCATGCATGACTCAACACTCCTTATCATACAATATGTCCATGAGACTATAGGCTCGTGGCTCTTTCATGGTTGTTAAACACATACCAACCTGATACTCAAAGCTCTTCAACACCGTTAACATATGGCTAGGCTCTCCCCACTGCAAAACCTTACTAGCCCTCAGATTACTATCATGAGGCCCTGACACAAGTTTCTGAAGCTGGCACAAGGCTTCCGGGGCTGACACAAGACTTTCGCAGCTGGCACAAGGCTTCCGGAGCTGACACAAGGCTTCCGGAGCTGATACAAGGCTTCCGGATGCCACCTTGTATCCAAGGCCCCTGACTGCAATTTGGGGTGTTGTTGCCAATTTCCATAGAGAGCAAGTGAATTGGCTGATGGCTAGTAGTGTCACGGAGTTGGTGCACTGTAATCCTCATGCCAAGGCCGCACTGATTTCAGAGTGGGCTGGGAATAACTATGGCCGGGGCTGAGGATGGCCCTTGTGTGTGATTTTGGATGGCATGTCTCAGTGGGTTGATTGTGATACTCACTTTCTAAAGAGGTTATTTCGTTTGTGCTGGTGAATGTGGAGGTTATCGACTTGACGATGGTGGGGCTCAGTGGTAGTGGAATGGTGGACATGCAGGGCCCATGCACCGGAGCAAGGGCCATCCAGTCAACATGTTGACAGACTCGACACTTCCTACTGATCTTCACCGTCTCAATAGCAGTCATCAGTAAGGCAATGGTGACAAAGGTTAGTCACATGATGAGTGTGGACATACAATCCATGCTCTTGAGTGCATTAGACATGGGCTGTGAGGATATCTTTGTGTAGTGGTAAGCAGTGTAATTGTCATGAAAGGGGACGCATTGCTTGTATTCTCATTTACTATCTATGCATTAATGAAGGATGTACATTAGCAATGGATCTTGACATTTAAATATCATAGCATACTATACATTTGACAGATGAATATCAAATGTTGAGTTACTGTTATTGTACTTCAAGTGGTATTTATTTACGCACGCGTGCATTGTAAAGTGTGTGTTGGCGCAGACCAGCTGGTATCTTATCAAAAACACATTGTTTTACTCAGTATGTGCCAAGGTTGCCACTGTATAGCTAAGTGTGTGACTACACATGCAAAAACAAATGAGATATGTCCCAGGAGGATAGCTCAGCGGCAACGTGCTCGCCTTGGAAGCAAGATGACACGCAGCAACACGGGTTCGATCTCTGGGTCCACGCTTAGAAACTTCTGTGTATTAAGCGCGTTATAAATAACCTATCATATCATACCAAATGATTCTCATATGCTTCTCTACCAAGGAGCATTTACTAGCTGGTGTGGTGGAGTGGCGATCGGACACTTCACTTTGGCTGTTGCCCTAAACATAACATAGGACAATGCTGGTATATGCAAGAATATACAGAACTCCTAATGAAAAGGTTTTTCAGATCCTCTTAAATATAGATCATATGCTATTAAAATCACTTTATTATACAAAAAGCGTGTCTAAGGAGTTAGCATGTAGTACATACATGACAACGTTTTATTAATTACCTCATTTTTCACGTTCTTAATATTTCTTCCACGAGACATATGCATGAAAGGATCATATGTCAAGGAAATGAACACAGTCTGTTGGCCTTTTTCACGGACGGCGTTATGACTTTTTGCTGATATTAATGAATCTTGTTCAGACATCGCCTGGGGAAATAGGCAGGTTGATCAGGAGCACGCCACTGTATAAGTCAAATGGTTTTACCTCTTAAAGTGCAGGCTTCATCTAGACAGGTTACATGATTAATCACACATCCAGTCAGTGGGAGTGATGCCACATGGGAATTGATGGGGTTCCTTGGGATCAATCATCTACTGGCGGGGTGCATTTTAATCTGCGCAGAGGAGGTCATCCTTCATTCCTGGAGATGGAACCTTCATGCCTTAAATGCCCACTCCCTCGAGCAGTGTCCATCATGGCCAAAGAAAACTAGAACATCACATGGGTGACACGAAGCTATACACAAATGCACGCAGAACATGGACGTGTATGCAGAGAAGGCGCCATAGCTCACCACTAAAGCCGCAAGATCGTGGTGCGTGCATGCAAGAATAACTTTGCATTCAAGATTGTGCAGCCTCTCGGTCTGGAAAGATGCAAAATGTATTCATTTGCTATTCATTAATAAAGTCCTTTGTTCTCAAGTACAGGGATGGTGCTAGAGAAAGACTTCACAGCTGCCAGGGCAATTAGTGCTAGAGAAAGAAAATCGCCCATAAACATTCTTTCAGTGCATTTTTGTTCCAGGGTATAGGACTAGCGCACACATGGCCCTTGTGCAAACATGCATTGAGAGAATGGTCCCGACGTACTAAAAGTGTTGTCAATCGAATTGAACAATGCCTAGCAAATCAGGTTCTATAGGCTTGTTGTAGTAGGACTTTGTATGCCTTCGAGTTGATTGTACCTCCACCAGTGCAATATTTCTGTGTTGCCACTAGTGCTTCAATGCACTTTTGCTCCCGGCAATGTTTTCCCTATTCCGAGCACTCGTGCAAAAATTACCCTGGTGTAAAAATGCCATATCAAGTCCATATTTAGGGTCATTGTGAAAACTGCACCGGTCTGTGTTGGTGCACGCCCACGCCTAGAGTTCCACTATTGTGCAAACACCTGCTGATGGCTCTCTTAAACTGAAGAGCAATCAACACATCTGCTAGGCGAGGCCATCTGTGGTGGCAATGGTGCCATTCAGTTCCTAGAGTGCCAGCCACAGCAAAGGCACACAGGTGCAATACTGCAGGAATGAGTCTCAGCGCAAGACAAATGAGAATCCCTACAATACTGTAAAGTCAATGTACATTCTAGCAAACACGCCAACATTCGGTTACCAAAAATATATAGGAATCTTAACGTTTCAAAAATAGTAATTAGCATAATGACGACATCATAGGAAATGATGTCACATTAACTTGACCTGATGAAATGACAGGACATGACATCAGAGGAAATTATGTCACAAGAACTTTGACCTTTTGACATTAGAGGAAATTGCTTCACTTGACATATAACCTTGAAGAGATCTCTGAAAGGACTACCGTCCTCTGGCCCATCATGACAAATTAAATTTCACAAATAAGTGACCTGGGAACTCTGTGACCAGCTTCTTCCTCGTTAACACATTCTTTCATCTTCAATCGTACAATGAGGTGATAACACTTCTGTATACCCCAAGGGAAGTGACGGCCAAAAGGGATTCCGCAAACTCATCTTATAAGAGGAACACTGCAAAGTGCATATTTAAAGCCCCAGAACTAGAGTAATATAGAGAGAAATATATTGCCGTGTTATAAGACTGCTGACTGGCACCATGGTCAAGTTGCTGGGGACCCCCTTGAGGATTATAGGCCCTTTCAACTGAAAGAGGAGAAAGGCACTGATGCCGTCCTTGGCCACCTTGAAACATCAATTGTCAAATATTTTAAAAAGTAACTAATGTACCTGTCCCTGAGATTGGAGACGTTTGCAGCTGTGTGTATGCAGCACAGTGACAGACACTGGGAAGTTCAGACGAATTTCTGCAGTGAGACAGAGCACCAGCTCTGAGTTCTGAACAAACAGTATTCATGGATGAGCTCAGGCAGGCAGCTCTGAGAGGCACAGGATGCGTGTGGCCAGACTGGCTACTGTATTCTATATGAAACAATTATAAGAAATTGGTTAAAAAGACAGAGGGCCTCATTATGAGTATGGAGGCAGCCATGCCCTTAATGAGGGCATGGCTGCCTCCATACCGGGTTCCAGTACCGGGTTCTGTGAATGAGGAATTACTGGGTCATTCCGACCTTGGAGGACCCAGTAATTCCTCATGCACAAAACCATTCCCCATTCCCATTTGAGCTCCCATAGGGCTCAATGGGAATGGGACTGGGGATGGAGCTAATACTTGGTCCCCTCGCGGGACCCGGAAAGGACATCTGGTTTTACTAGACTTCTGTTCCGGGTCCCGCTAGGGGACCTCGTAATCAGGTATCCCGTAATGAACGTTGCTGGTACAGTACCGGCACCCTTCATTACGGGAGCGCAAGCCTCGTAATGAGGCCCAGAATGTTTGTCACTGTGCCGTGGAGCTGGAAGCCATTGCATTCAAAAATAGTTAAAAAAACAAATTTTTAACACAAACATTTCAGGATTGCAGCTCTCATTCTAGTTTTCTAGTCTAAGTTTTTCTTAAAGGGAAAAAAAAACATGCACACTGTTATGTCCACCTCTTACCTGCTGGACTAGGCAAAAAGAGAGAGCATGGGAATAGTGTCAGAGGAAGCTTCACAATAGCGAGAGCCACACTGAACAAACACCACCATGTGGGCACCATCCACTTCTCTGAGTGAGCCATGTGTCCTGCTGCGTCCCCTTTACACAGGCCGTACTCCTGGTGTAGATGCCTTCTACTCATGGATCACAGCCTTTCTTTTGAGAGTGTGGGGGTGTCATTCCAGGGCTCTCCCATTCGAGCAATGCTTCTGCTATTATTCGCATCTCAGTGGGTAGAAACCAGAAAGCGCTTGCCTGCAAGGCTGTACGCAGATGCAAATGCACTCTGCCCCCTCACCAGTGGATTCTGACTAATGTACAAGTGTTATATCAAGTGCTCTGAAGCATGTAGTGCTTCGGTCACTGGAGCAGCACTTCAGTGCCTGCATTTAGATACCACTCGGGCTGCGGGAGTAGGATTCTACCAAGAGCAGTGGGCTTTCCCTCAAGGATGAGAGGCACGGCATGCTCGGCTCGCCCATAGCACCATTGCGAGGTAGGTATTGCAGCAATGGCCAGAATGCCTTCGCACTAGAGTGGAACAATGTGCTGCTCTTCTCGCCGTCCATGCGATAAGACAGAAAGGGGAAGCCACGTCACACTTTGGCAATGCCTTGGAAATCTGCCCACAGCACTTGCCAGAATAGGCATCTGTCTGATCAATAAAACCCGGCTGCATGGGGTTTTATGGCACTGTGGTATCGCTTTCCCAGTCTCAAGCCAAATCTACATTTTCACATGCATTTTATAACAATCTCTTGTGTAAACACATATGTCCCAAAACATTCCTCGAGTGACTGGGCAACTTCACTTTTCCATTGGAGGAATGGAAGATTAGACTGTGAATGTAAACTTGGTCATAAATCCAACATTGTAGCAGTGAAGATATTCTTAGACACTTAACCTCGATGTGCCATGGGCAGAGTGAGAGAGTGTGTCTGTTTCAGGGGTTATGGACAGCATGTCAACTGCATTAATCAAATTAATGGATAAACACGCCCACCTGAAAAACACTAGAGGATGCTGCTCCTTGCTCACGCTGGGTTGGCTGTGCCTCAGGCAGCCAGGCCTGCAGCCATAGATCGGTAGGTTAGGACAACAAAATCTGTAGGCGGTAGGACTGCTTAAATAGCTGTAGCCTACTGCCTGATTTGGCAGGGTTGGCAAGTATTTTCTATACGTACAGCTTCTAAACATTAACATTAAACACGCTGTTCGATAAGGAAACTGCTTATTTGACACATGGATCAGGTTTACAAACAGATCTGGTGGTTGTTCAAATTCGCAACATCCAAGAAAAGTACTTTGGAATAATGTAGGTATATAACCAGGTATTCCAAAAGATCATGCCAAGGATCTCACTTATAATTTTGCATGGTGTCCCATTCACCATGTCTAGAAGGTCCAGTTGCCTTTATGGACTCAAATGGAATAAGCACCAATTGTTTTCTAATCACTGCATGAAAGTCAGTTCTTTATATCATTAGCAGCTTGTTGAAAACAACAATACCAATATAACAAAAAGAAAGTAAGGCAGAATGAGTGTCCGGGCTCCCAACGTCATAATATTGAGGAACAATTGATTTTTTTGCCAAATTTTCTCCTTTCATCACACCATGCACTAATATCACTGTAAATAAAGAAAATAGAGGCCCAACAAAATTAAGAGTGCATCACTGCATTGATTCAACAGAGCTGCTGTACAGAAAGGAACGGAGACACAATGGGACGTCCGGGAGGATAGCTCAGGGGCAATGTGCTCGCCTTGGGCCAACACATGTTCGATGCCCGGGTCCGCGCTTATAAACCCCTGGGTATTAAGCGCGTTATAAATAACTAATTACACTGCTGTTTATAACTAGTTCAAAAGTCACAAAGACAAAACGAAATATGTTTCTTCATCAGTACTTAACCCAACGGGATACTTAACAAGACATCTTTTAATCCATTGACTGCCGTTCTGCCATAGAATGAGTTAATCGTTCTCACACCGTTCATCCATAGTCATGCAAACAAATCAAACAAATTGAAAATCTGCCCCAAACTTACTATGACATTCCTCTTATTGCTTTGCTACATTCTATCCAGACGTTTTGGTTCCTAATATCACTAATATATTGCTATATGCTGCTCTTCCATTGTCAAATGGTTGATTTACATGTTCTAGATTTAAGGGGTGTATAACCATATACCTCATATGTACATGTTTAGAATGCAAAATATCAATTCTATGTTCTTTTTTCAGAAAAACATGACTAAGGTCAGATTTCATCAATTTTGCAAACCTGCCTGTGTTACGTTTACTATATTTAAAATATACTTCATATTCTGTGACAACCAAGTTATTTGATTCTCTACGAGATATATAGGAACAACTATGAGCTACATTATTCATGAAGCACATGCTGTGTGTAGTGTTGTGCAGTACATGGATGACTAACAAGGGTACTAACCGTTAGCATTAGGGGCAATAAAGGGGCGTGACTTTGGGTGATAACAATTATTATAGAGGTGAGTTATGTTGGCTAGATTTCTTAGGCCACAGAGTATGGTATACTAACACTGCAGCAGGCGCACAACCTCCACTGTGCAAGTTCAGAAAATAAAGCAGAAATTGAAAATAGAACAGCAGTGTGGTGAGATTCATAACGTGCAGTCAAGGGCCTTGAAATTAAATGCTCATTGTTCATAGAAGGCAACCGCAAAAGAAAGGATGGGAGAATGTTTCACTTTCCCGAGCTGCTGTAAAAGACGATGAGCAGAAATGCAGTTTAGAACTCGCGAAGAATTAGGGGGCGTGAGTTGAGCTTGAAATTGGTGAGGGAGTCAGAAGGTAATGGAAAGTGCTTAAATATTCTGACACACGACGAAGTTGGAAGTGGGTCCATTAAAGGGGCCGGAGACCAATTAGGTGAAATCACAGGATAGGAGGGAGAAATTTAAAATACATAGGAGCCATATGATTAAGAGTTAGGGCCCACTGAAAGATTTTAGGAATAAAAGGCAGAACCTGGGGTCAGTTGTTTCCTGGTTCCTGACCTTGTCGGATATGCTGTTGGAGCTTCCTGAAGAGAAGGAGAGCTGCTAGTTGTTTTCTGTTGCTTGCTGGGCTCCTGCTGGGGTCTTGCTGGGCCATGACAGGTGAATCATGTGGAAAGAGAAGCTGGGCTTTGAAGAAGGAGGGGGCACAGTGCAGGGTTGTGTCTCTGGAGACTGCAGAAGAGAGCGGGGTAGCTGCCAAAGGGAGTTTGGAAGGCAGCATTGAGCCAAGGGTAGAGCTGGCAGAGACAAGCTGATCATATGTGGGAACTAGGACTCTTTCAGCCGGGTACTGTTATTTGGCCTGGTACACCATAGGGCTCAATGGGAATGGGGATGGAGCTAATAACGGGCCTGTTAATAACCAGACGTTCTGTGCGGGTCCCACAAGGGGACCTTGTAATAGGGCGGAATGGGTTTACCGGCAACCCATTCCGCCAACCTCGTAATGAGGCCCTTAGTCTTGCCACTAATCTAACTTTAGCTAAAGGCAGGGGAGTACATGAGAATTGAAGCTATATTTATAATGCATTTGCTTTCATAGCCAAAGTATTAGCTAGGGGCTCTAAGTGCTAGGCTGAACCAAAGTACAATGTGTTTTCCTGGTTGTTTTCATTTGTTCATTGCAAATGTTCACTTCCAATGTTTCTATGCTCACCACTGTATCACTTCTGAGCTAGTTACATTATTTACATGTGCAGTCTGTCTCTATGATGAATGAATACAAAAGCCCCTATGTGTAGAAAGTTGAAAACATGTGGTGGCTGTTATTGTGTCTGTTTTTATTGTGTCGCCTGTCCAATTCATATTTTCCAGTGTTAAAAGAACATAGTGTGTGCCTGGCACAGTACAACACCGACTGGTGTTTAGCCAAAAAGCCCGAGTATAACAGAATTGTGGCACAAAGAGAAGTGTTAGGATTTATCCAACAGTATTTGAACAAAGTATGTACTTAAGATGAAATGATCTTTTTAAAATGATGGTTGGGATGTCTGCACTTCTCAAGTCTGGGCACTTGGATACTACGCACAAGTGTTTTTGAATATTCTACCTTGTTAAACTATGACCTCTTGTTTAAATGGTTATGGGTCTAATCTGTACACTTTTTGACTTCAGCATTTTCTTCTCCATTACTGGGCATGATTTGGAGGAGCATATTTCTATTGATACTAGTCCCTCTCTTTAAACATGCAGCAAGTTTCCCTTTTCAGTAACTCACTAAAAGGAACTGTGGGTTGCACAGTAAATGACTGTTGGATGGAATTAACATACATCAATCTTTGTATACATCTCAGATTCATTGATTCTCTTCGGGCATCTGTTTGTGTGTCAACTTAGATACACTTTAGAATTCATCACTGAATTAAAATGTAAGGAAATCAGTTTGATACCCTGATGATACTAGTAGTACTAGTCGCACAATAGGCACACATTGTTCATAGGTGCATGAAGTTTCCCATGGGACATTACTATCTTCTCAAACCAGTAGTTTTGGATAAGGGACAAAATGTGGCCCCATGGCTGTAGCAATTGGAGACATACTAATTGTCATGTATAAGAATCTAAAGACTGTGGCATCTGTGGCACAGTATAGACTTACCTAGTTCTGAAAAGTCGGAATGCCAATCTGACTATTCACTATCTAGAAGGTTTTCTACTTTTAGAGTATCTTGTGCTATATTCCTCTACCTTCAGTTTGGGTACTATCTTCTTAATATGCAATGTATCATGCAGTTAAGAGAGCAACTTTTCCATAAAAGGGAACACAAAGCCCTTCAAGTGTCCTGATCACCCTGTGATTAAGGGATCACCATTTATGTGCCTTGGGCAACAGGTACACAGTTTTATGATGTTTTAGAATGAGGATTCCACAATAAGGTGCTTGTATCTTTAGTGGTAAAATTGCTAGTCACATCTTCTAGTATTATATTTCTGAATGTTTCTATTTGATCAAGGATGTTTATACAGTTTCTTATAGCAGCCATGATTGTTATCTTGTTGCTCAATCTCGTCTTCAAAGTCCACGATATTTACGATTACCCACTCCACCAACATATATTTATAAACAATCTGTTTTACAGTTTGTCAATTACTACTTAAGAAATACTTGCTTAAGACTTTCGCAATACTTCCTCACCAGTGTTGTGAAAAACATCACTGCTCTTTTGGTAAATATCTATGTTATGTTAAGTTATGTTATTTGTTTTTATACTGCACTCATCAAAACTGTAGTGTTCATAAATTGTTGTGTCCTGTTCAAGCAGGTGGAAAGTTTGACCATGCCCAGTGTAAAGCTTGACTATCGTTCATGAGGTAAAAAAGGAAACTGGCCCAGGCAGACATGAAATGAGGTAGAGTGGGAAAGGTCAGGCAGACAATACATTACACCCTTGACTCACACTATGTAGGGAAATATAAGCATAAAGGCAAGTGATAGTATTTGTTGAGGTGAATGCATAATTGTGGTGTTTTGACCAGAGGGAAATGTAATAAAAAGAAGAGATGAAGGCTTCCCGGCAACATTCTGATATAATTATATTGGGTGCAATCCATGTATGACCTTGAGGCGTGCTCAGGATAGCCTATGACTTGTGTGGTCTACTAACTTGATAACCTTTTTTTGGATTACCTCCTGCTGATTGACATAAGTGTTCTGCTATAGCTGAGCTGGTGGATTGAGGTGTCAGAGCCACTAACTGGCTGCATGCAGAATGAGTGCTAGGGACACAATAGGAGATATTGACAAAAAGACCCCCACCACCAGATGTGGCCTGGGTGCAGGAAGCAGAATGTGTGCTGCCCTTCTAAGTAATGTTTTGGTAAATTGACCACTGGAATCCAGTATGAGAGAATTAAATTGGAGGAAAGGTTGAAAAATAATGGATGGCTTGTTTGCTAGGTCAATGGAGACATGCACATTTAGGAAAACACTCAATTGGGCAAGTGTCTTTTATAAGACTTGTTTGCAGAAATGGCCTGGAATCGTAGGCACAGGCTTTGCCACTGCCTAGGCATATTAACGTGGAGCCCAAAGAACAGGAGTGCACATGCTTTTCAAGTTACTTCTGAAACTCTGAACCGCCATGAACAGCCAGTCCATGCAGGCAGAAACGATGGAAGAACATTTGGGCATTCTTAAATGAGGATGGCTTTTCATTTATGGTAGCACTGGGAGCAAGGCCTTGGGCAGAGTTGTCTGAATGTTTGTGAGGCCTGCTAGAATATGTATAGAGATGGTAATGGTAGTGTGGAGATTGGATTCATCTTGGCCTGAGGCTGGCTCTTCTGGGAGTTAATAGCCTTGACTATCCATCTTAACCTTAGATGCATATACCTTATCTGGTTAATAAATGATAGCAGGTGGATCGGGCCCAGCAGGATTATAGAGTCTGATGATCAGTTTATCAGGTATCAGTTTATATGTTCAGTTTATATGTTCAGGTCAACATCTGGCATTATGGCCATTTGCCTGAAGTGAGTTATGCCAGAGTGTACTTTTTAGGAATGTTTGCATGTGGCATGCTTCATGTTACCTTTCCCAATGATTCACAACCCTTTTACAAGGAAACCTGACAATGCCAGTATTATGCAACAAATCACAACACAATATAGCATGACTTAAAATAATGTTTCATAACGTGCTAGTATAACAAACCCAACAATAATGTCTAAAATTGAAGGGGGTGGGTGGGTTGGGGGTTGATAAGAAAATACACACATTGATCTAATAATAAATGAGTGCAGCTACCTTAAAACCAAAAATGACCTTGGGCAACAAAATAGACATTTGTAGAAGAAATGTAAATAAAACAAAAAGATGGAAAGAAGTAGAAAGAGGGTACACCCCCATCAAGGCAGGAACACAACAACAATATTATGATGACATTTCCAGCAAATATGCATGGGAATTAAACACATACAAATGAACACTACGGGCCTCATTATGAGAAGTGCGCTAAAAACAGGGTCATTACCGGCATGGAGGAACTAGGTCTGTGCTCATTTGACAATGCAAATAGCGGCTGATTACAAGTGCGTGAGCACGTGCTAACCCTAATGCCGGTAATGGCCATACCGCCATGCTGGTAAAGGCCCTCCAACCCCCCGATAGCACCATCACGGGACCCGGCGATACCGCCTCCGCCTAGGATGCACCCCTTAATACCGACCCGGTAATAAAATCATGCTAATAACGGGCTTGTAATACCGGACCCGGAAGTAACGTCATCGCGTCGGAATGGGAAATGCGCTGGTGGCCATCTTTAAAAACACAATCCATTGCTATCCTCCCGAACCACCAGTGTTGCACAGGAGAGACCAGGGCCTCCCAAATCAACATGTCCAAGGCAACCAGAAAATCAAACCCCCGCCTGCGCAAGAAGCGTTTTTCCGATGAGGAACTCAACATATTGGCGGACACCCTCACTGCCCATGCTGAGGACATAAACACCCCTTACCTCAAAAAAGGAGGCGCAGCAGAGGAAATGGGAGATTTGGGAGGAGGTAGCCTGCAAGGTATCTGCAGTCGGCATCACTCCACGGACAGTCAAAGACTGCAAGGAAAGGTGGGATGACCTCCGCCTTAGGGTACGCAACATCCTGGCCAGCAATCGGAGGGAGGCCATGGCCACAGGCGGGGGTGCCCACTCCCCGACAAAACTAATGCGCTGGAAGGAGATGTGTAGTACTGTCACCCAGATGGAGTCTATCGAGGGCTTCGGGGAGATGGAGACGGGTGCTGAAACATCTGGAGATGGAGGTGAGTGACCCTGCAGACCCCATGACGTAGCACAAGTGATCTGGAATAGAGTCTAGGCAAGGCAATGGATATCCCAACACACACACACATCAACATATCCATGTCCAGATGGAGGCCCAAACCCTGCCACACTGAAATGCATGCTGAGTGCCAATCCCATTACCAACAGGCAGCCAACACACACTGACCATTCCCATGTCATACATCACACAAACCCCAATACAATGGCATGCCACCTGCCATGCAGCATTCCTGAATTGAGATGTCACGGCAAATGCCAATATGCCCCCCTTCAAACTACCCTGTGTGACACACCTGTAAGATATGAATGCATGATGAATGAAAATCTCTACAGCACCATATAATGCATCTTGCATGTAATACCATCACTGATGCCCTGCATCTGTTCTCCCCCCCAATCACCGATGGTGAAGATGCCAGTGAAGAACCACCCACAAGGGCATCCAGGTCCCGGCCAAAACAAATGCCACAGGCGAAACCACCTCTGAGGAAGCCTTGCAGCCCACACCAAAACGCAGGGCGAGTGCCCAGGCCATGCCCGCACATGAGGGCCCCACAGTTATGCCTGAGACTGAAACCACAGAGCTGGCAACACCAGCGGAAGGCGAGGCCAGTGACACCCATTCTGCAGAAACAAGTTCCGTGGGCGTGGCAGCAGCCACAACCCCACTGAGCGTCATCGAAACTGCAGCGGAAGAATATGTGGACGAGGAAGGCATGTCCACACTCCCCAAGCCCCCTGTCCACCCCCCACCCAACATTCAGGCCACACCCACCAGCACCATTGCAGATCCTGCACTCCACAGTTCAGACCTCAGCACCACCCCCAAGGCCAGCCCTGCAAATGCACGCTCGGTCACCGCACCCTCAACCACTGCTGCTCCCACCAACCTTGAGGCACGGCTAGCAAGGGTGGAGGCAAGAAAGGACTCCATGCTGGAACTTGTTTGACAGTATGTGGCGGAGGGAGAGGACACAAGGCGGGAGATAGCGCAGGCCATCGCAGGGAACACTGCTGCCATAAATGCTTCTGCTGTGATGATGTGTGACAGTCTGGGGCCGTCACGCAGGTCCTGACCTCAATACTGCAGCACATGCAGCAGCAAAAACCCGCGCCAGCTGTGCCAATCACTACGGCATCCAACCCATCCACCACACCCCCATCCTCTACACACCGCTTCCTCTGCACCCTCCAGCCCTGTGCGTCTGACAAGGCGTAGTACGAGGCAGTCAGAAATGCTATCCCCGGACACCAAGAAAGCACGGAAAATATTGTGGGATAACAACGGGAGTGGGGGAGATGGTGTCGGTGGTGTATAGGTGTATAAGGGGGTGTTCATTGGGGGCTATGGGGAGTTCATTGGGGGTATGGGAAGTTCATTGGGGGTATGGGGAGTTTTGGTGTTTTGGGGGGTAAGGGGGTAGCACTTTCCTGTAGTTTACATTAATACACTGGTGTGTAAAAAATAATTTAATGACTGGACATTGTTCATTTCGTGTGTATCCATTTTATTCATGTCAGTGCACAGTGCCCAATTCCCCACATACCCTGTGTGCATGTCCACATGGACCCAGTGCTCAGTGTAGCACTGGCACATATCCATCAACGTCCCTGTGGCTCAGAAGCATTCGTCAATCAGTGATGGGCGTACAGCACAGCCATCTTGTGCATCACGTACTGGCAGGGATGCTGCTTCTCCTCCGTCTTCATCCTCATCATCCACACCCGGTGCATGCATGTCAATGTCAGGTGGCAGTGGTACATTTCTCCGGACGCACATGTTGTGCAGCATGACACAGACTATGGTGATCTTTGCCATCTTCTCAGGCCTATAAAGGAGTGCTCCACCAGACCTGCTTAGGCAGCGGAACCGCGCCTTCAACAGGCCAAAGGTCTGCTCAATCACGACACGGGTACGGGTATGAACCCGATTGTACTCCTCTTCATGGCTGTTCCACGGGTTCTGCACAGGGGTAAGTAGCCACGGGTTCAAGGGATATCCTCCATCACCTGCATGCAAATACAAAGAGGTCTGTGTGAGTCACTCTGAGCTACCACATTCAGGATTCACAGCCATGGCCGCAGCAATTTGCTGTTGACATGCACATGGCATTGAACGGATGATGCAGGGTGATTACTTGCATGCTGATGCGGATGCACTGTGGATGCAGGACGATGTCTGGTCTTCCATGATTGCTGTGTGTACTACTCTGTGCATGATCACACTAGCCACATTGGCACAGTTGCAATCATATTTGGTCATGCATTGCTTGACATACCCATAGTGGCCAGTTTGTGCGTCTTACATGTTGTCATTGATATACGGCATTGGTCCAATGTGTGGCAGTGATGTGTCATGTTCGGGTTGGGAGGTTCAGGTCAGGAGTTTATAGCTCTGCATGCATTCTCCACTCACCGCCCATTCCCACCCTGGTGGAGTATGCATCCCCCCACCTCACAACCCCGAAGCACTACCATGGGCCAGTCAGGCAACTCACCAAGCAGCCAGCACGTCGTCCAGCATGTCGCTCGATGTGACGGGGTAGGGTGGAGTTATGCAGCACATGGCATCATGTGTAGATCCGGGATATCGGGCGCAACAATGTGTGATGATCTTGCTGGAGTCACATACCATCTGCACATTGATGAAGTGGTATTGCTTGCGATTGCGGTACACCACCTCTAGGGCATGGAGGACTACCAATTCGATATGGGTGCAGTCGAGGGCACCAACGCAATTGGGCATGCCTGCCAGTGCATGGAAGCCTACGTTGGTGTCGGCAATCTTCTGGGCAGTCCTTGGTAGGGATATGTGGATGCTAGCATGCTTCGGGAGGGCATCCAGCACTTGGGTCAGCATGCGTGAAAAGAGTGGTTGTGAAATTCCATGCAGCTGGCCCACTATGTGCTGGAAGGTGCCATGTGGTCAGGAAGTGGAACACAGACACCACCTTTAGTGGCGGGGGGATGGCAATGCGTATTTCAATGAGGCTTACGATGTCGTCATGTATCATGTCCACAATGGTGGTGATGGTGTCCCAGTCCAACCGGTACAGGGTGTGGATCTGCTCAGGGGTTAGATTGAATGGACCGGGTCTGATGCGAGGGATTGGTGGCTGCCTACGAGGTACTACTGGCTGCACTGGTGGTAATTGCTGGGCCTGTCTCACTCTCCTTCTCCTCCTGCATCTCCTCTGTGCTGCCTGTGGCTGTGGTTGTTGTTGTAGTTGGTGTTGTTGCTGTAGTTGTAGCAGTATAGGCATGTCCTCAAGCCCCATGATTGCAACAGCTAGTGGTATCATTTTGGTGTGGGAAGGGGTGTGGTGTGTGGGTGAACTCCTTTTATACTGGGACAGCCTCCATTCACTCCACCTGTGGTGATTGTGTGCACCTGTGACAGTTGTCTTGACTGCAGGTTGATGTTTAGGGGTGGTCCGCGATGCCTGTATGGCCGCCATCGTGCAGGCCCTAATTACCACCTTCGGGATGCCAGTAATTGCATGGCCGCGTGAGTTGTGACATCCTCCTATTACCGGCACCCCGGTATTTACTCCCCAAAGGGGCACGTGTACGCGTGCGAGCCAGTTTGAAGGGGCACAGTACGGACAGTGGGGGTATTGGCGTGTTGCCGGGTCGTAATGGCCCGGACCCGTTAACGATGCCGGTAATACCATTCCGCCTTCCTATTTTCATTACCTCCATTCTCGTAATGAGGCCCTACAACATTTATTAACAAGTTGTCGCACACACTCCATAGGCCCTGCTCCCGACTAACTCTTTTCAAGTTGCAGTGCAGCTAGGAAAATGCAGGGGCATAATCACGCATTTTTATTAGCATCATTGTGTTTTCAATGCCTAGTAAAAGGGACATTTAAAACGTAGGTTATCATATATCATTTTTTTAATGTCCATTGCTTAGTGCAAACATTTGACCGCTACATGAGCAAACCTTCCCCATCAATCCCTAACGCCACTTCTGCCATCAACACAGCTAACATTGCTTTCTTCCACTGTAACAGCATCATGACTTTCTTCCAATTCTTCAAGGAGTGCAATAGATTCCTGTATATTGATCTCATGGTGTATGACACAGGCAGTTATTACCTAACACACTGGGCCTCATTACAAGTTTGCAGGTCTGGGAACTACGGTACCAGTAAGCTTGACGGTAGCATAGTTCCCAGGCTGGCAAACTACGAATTCTGCTTGCGGGTGCCTTTCTGTGGGTACCTGTCGGGCAGAGCTGCACCCACGAGCACAGCATGTCAGATGCACCTGCACCATTTTGAATCGTGCCGGTGCATCCAACCTCCCCATTCCCTATCAGGCTCAATTGGGAATGGGGAGCATTTTTTTCCGGCACCCTCGAATGGTCAATTACCAGGTCCGGTGGAGCCGGAATGCCCCGGTAATTGCCCATTCACGGGCGCCAGAAACTTTCTGAAGTTAGTCGGTAGCCTGCTGGTTTTACTGGCAAGGCTACCACCATACTTATAATGAGGCCCGATGTCTCCAGATTACTCAAGCAGTTACCACTTGAACATGTAACCGAAATTCTGTACATACATGTACATCTGTTGATCTGTTTATTGATCATCTTTCCATCAGGGCCAGCATGATAGAAAAT
Source organism: Ambystoma mexicanum (assembly GCF_040938575.1). Taxonomy (NCBI): domain Eukaryota; kingdom Metazoa; phylum Chordata; class Amphibia; order Caudata; family Ambystomatidae; genus Ambystoma; species Ambystoma mexicanum. The sequence goes on from NC_090935.1 coordinate 199,324,205, forward strand.
ACATTAATATCACCAGGCAGAATATTCATAATTAAACAAACCAATAGCTAACCTTTATTCTTCCAAAACCAACACAAAATAGGTACAAATGCAAGTAATGAAAACTAAATGCACATGTCCCTGTTAACATGGAACAAAATACAACATCCTCTATAGATCTTCTCCTGAGATGCTTGTAGAAACAAAATTCTGAAATTAAATAATGTTATTGAAGACTGTTAAAGGACAACTTTTACAGTGTAGGTCGAACAAAACTGTAAACACAATACTGAAATGTGAACAATCTTGACCTGTGACTTTCCAGAAAAGTATGTTATGGTTTTGGAAAAAAAGCATGCTAAATCGCAAAATAATTGATCTCTTTCTGATCATTATTAATAACTTAAAGTTGTGAGAGTTTTTATGTTCTGTCAATGTCATTTTGGTTCGCAGTATCTTCACGCATAGAAACAACTACCACAAAGGCTATGTGGATCAGCACAAAATACATCATTATGCTGGTGGTGTTTGATAAACATGCCGCAACACTCCATTCGAAGTATGTGAGACTGTACCACACTGCGAAAATGAGGATGACGTTTCTGTGGTTCTCTCCATCGTTCAGAAAGGCCGATTTTAGATTCATAAACATATGTATAAAATAGCAATGCTCTTTAAATGAATGCCCATGTTTTGATGCAAAGGTAATGTTTTGTAGCTAATTTGCATTTCTACAATGGATTGATCAGTGGTTCTGAACGGGAGGTGAATTTCCAGGGCTGGTTACTGGGTAGTGTTCTATCAAGTATGCATAGTTTGCTCAAATTACCTATTCTACACAAGCACACAAACATTTAGACAGACACACAGTTACAAACATGCATGCCTATTACACTACTCTAGATAAAACAAACCTGTGACTAAACACAAAACTAGTGGTTCTGAGGGCTATGCTATTTTGACCATAAATCCCAATGTAGTTACTCGTCTAGAATTGGGACTGGCCAAGCATTTTTTTTTTGTTTTTGTGAAATAAACATATACCAAACTTGGAATTTGGATAATGAGGGGAGTCATGACCAAAACCAAAACCTATTTTAAAAAAGAGCTACAAGTAAGCATCCATTTCTTGATAGCGTAAATGCGAAGCCAATTTAAAAGTCATGAATTGTCATAAGTATTTCAATATTATCTTTTATTCTCTTTAATATAATCAAGGATACACTTTCGCCAATTCATTTTCGTTTTGAGAATGAATCTTATCAAATGATGTGAATACATTTTTCAAATCTTCTACTGGCATCCTATGAATGAACGATTAAACGTGTCAAAATTACAAACACTTTTCAGCTATTTAAAAAAATGATATTTTACGAGAGCCCAAATTAAATTACATACTTTTAAGCCTTAGTACTTCTTCTTATAAAAAAGATTAATTAATCTACATCTTCTTCTAAAAATGCACATAAATATTCCATTGAAATCCTCTACATATGTTGCACCCAAACACATTTTCAAGAAATAGAAGATTAAATTCTCCTGATTGGTCATGCTCATTTTATGCTGTCATTTAAATCGAGAATTTCATTTGGATTTTGGAAAAAGTTGTTTGAGAGACTTCAGGATGAAATTATATAAATAGTGCATCAACAGAATTAGATAACTTCACAACATAACCCCCATTCTCAAAATTCAGTACTTGCAACCCCTTCATGCAAGCACCCACCACACAACTCAACTGGATGCACAAACTGAGAGTAACCAATACAAAACAATGGGGGCCTCCAATCCAACACTTCAGGAAGTCCTTGAACACTCTATGTCAATCTGAAAAAATGAATACCCTTCATTTGAATTATAGACGTAACTTGATGGCCGTGGGCAAACCGTCTTATGCACCGAATTATAGAAATATAGACTGTTATGCTTGACCAACAAGCGGCCATTTTAAACGTAGCAGAATCGCCATTTTGTTTGTTAACCATTGCTCATTGCTTTCTGTCTAAAAACTGCTTTGCAGCTTGCAATTCTTGCGGATTCTGCTTACTCTGCTCAACTGTTAACATTGTTGTCTGAATATGAAAGGACAAGGTCGGGGGACTGAAGAGTTTGTTGAACTCCTCATGAGCAGCCCAGAAAGGAATGCCCACGCTCCCTTTCTGTAGCCTTGGGAGGAAGCTGCAGGGCATTTAATCACTTCACAGCTGCCAGCCAGTCTCGTACGATGGTAGAATATGTTAGAATAATACAGTTAAAGGCTTGAATGATGCTTCCCTTACGGCCCCCCTTCGCAAAACCCCTTAGAACGTGTCGGCTCCCAGGACACGAATAGTACCTCATAGATAGCAAAGCTTGGAATGTGGCTCTTCCCCCGTGTACAGATTGCTTCCAAGAACAGAACCACCATGTTCTAAAAGATCTCTCCGCACTTTTTAAATTGCACATTGTTACTAGAATAGACATCGAAAGCATTATGATCGTCATACTCGTCGGATATGTCCATCGTCATCCCGAGTTCAAAGGAACTTAATACAGAGGGGTGTTGAACATGACTTTGCTGATTGTATGATATGCATTTTGTATATATGTAACTGATGTACGTAATTCGCTCTCTTGCCTCCCTCGAGGTCTAGGAAACTCACGTCGCGGGGCATGAGATCAGAATTGGCCAATTGATACTATCTTTTGCTTGCAATAAACCATAGCATTGGGAATTTGAAACCTTGTGTCTGGCGCATCTTTTCGTGTATGGTCATTGCCTTGTTTCCATAGCACAAGGGAACCCTAGGGGCCCCTTTCAAGATGGTGCCCGAATAGGGACCCTCCCCCACTTGCCCCATCGTATAAGTTGTAACGGAGTAAAGGCAGAAGAACGGCGAGGACGGGACGGTCGAGCCGGGATCAAGAAGTGTACGGGGCGCCCTGTAGAAGAGATGAGAGATTCCTTCCGCAGATCTGCACACATCTGATCCCTGATCGACGTACCGGGCCAGAGGGCAAAGGAGGCGAGGGTCTCGAGACGCGGCAGAAGCCAGAGAAGCGCAGAAACGACGTGGGGAGAGGGTGCGTTAGAACTGGCGACTTGTTTTATCAGGTGAGTCATTCCCCGATTCAAAGGGAACCCCTTATTTTTGGTAGAGTGTTGATTTTGCAAACTCAAACATCCAGGTAAAGTTGGCTAACCAAAGGGGAAGGTTAAAGAAACATGCCTGGAGTACTGTCCACTTTAGCAGGGCTTTTCAGCTGCGGTAGACAGTCCTTGGAATATGGCCAAAGTGCACCGCCTGGGGAACGCCGGCTTATGATATGTATGCGAAATATGGTGTGGGTGCGATAATATTTTGTGAAATTTGGCATAGGCAAACTAGAAAGCAACCTGACCATCAGTGGCCGATTAATGGTAGTTTTGAGATGGGGAGGATAGATAACCTAGAGAGGGTGCTGATTAAAAAGAAAGCGCGACCTGCAGCTTTTGAGACCGTCAAAGATTGGAGGAGGGAAGCGATGCTCCGATTAAGGAGTAGAGAGAAGCATGCGCGTAGGCATAAAACGAAGCTTGAGATAGCAGAAGAGAAGGAAGAGGAGGAGTGGGCTGAGAGTCTAAGACGGGAAGGGAGACGGGACCAGATGAACATAGAAAGAATATACCCGCAGCGGGAACTACACATAGCAGATTAATTAATGGAACATTTGTTAACTAACACGGGTCGAGCTCAAAACCAGAATCGAAACTAAACATGCCAGCAGTGACTGCCCGGGCCCAACCAATAACTCTCATACCCCCTCCCGCAGCTCGAGCACTTCCCCTCACCTAAGCGTTAACCCAAGCCCCGTCCACAGCACGAGCACTCCCACAAGCGCAGACCGTGGACACACAATTTCCCAGCACCCAGCAAGGCCCTTCACAGTTGCCATCTGTGTCACTTGTCCCATCCGCACCTCCCGCTCTAGAGACAGATTCAGCACCATCCGCCCCTCCCAAAGTCGAGATTGAGACTGGGGAGGTGAGAGGCGGGGATGAAGGAACAGGATTTGGACGGGTAACTCGAAGCGCGATCAGCAAAGAGAGAAAGATTGAATTACGGCAAGAGGCAGAAATGTACATAGAAGGAAATGATGAGACGGCAGCATTGGCCTCATTGTATAGGTACCAAAGAAGAGACGAGAGACAGGTAGTGTTGGAATGCATGGGGGAAATTCTGGTGGGAGAGTGGAAAAAGATACTTGGGAATTTACCGCCACAGCGGTTGTTAGATTTGAATAAGTTAGCATGCAGTGAGCAAAGAGATGAGGATGTAAGAGAACATGTGCACAAACTGATTGAAGTAAAGAATGAAATGGAAGACAGATATGCTGAAATGTTTGCTATAACCTGAGTATAGTAGAGAGTTTATTAAGAAAGGTAGGAAGGAGGCGTCAAGGTTGAGTATGAAAAAATCATGGCCGAGAGTTTTTCCAGGTGGTACAAAGCATTTGCCGATACCGGGACAGATAGGCGATAAACAAAGATTGCAGGTATGGGTACGGGAAACAATGCGATGAATGTCGAACAAAAGAACGTCAGTAAAAGAAGTAAGTGAGATATGTAATGGGTACCCATTGGAGATGAGGAAGGAAGCGATGCAAACGATAGTAGGGGTGTTGCTGCAGCAGGTCATTGGATACAATAGAGGTAGAGGTAATGCACAAGGCCCGGGAAATTTGAATAATATGCATGGGGTGTCATTGGGATTAAATCAATGTGCGTACTATAAGGAGGAAGGACACTGGCGAGCGCAATGCCCGCACCTACAGAATAGAGGTGGGTTTGGTCAGAGAAGGCCTCATAGAGGACATCAGGGGTCGAATGGCCCAATCAGAAGTAACATGCAGCAGCAGCAGCGATATACCAATGGAGGTACTCAAACCCAATCATATGGGCAAAACCAAGCACAACAGAATCAGACATTGAACCAAAGTGTTCCGAACCAAAATCAGGGTGGGCAGGGCCAACAGAGAAATGATCAGAGTGGAGGACATCGAGGGGGAAATGGGAATATTTTTGATACACAACCAAACACGTATTATAGCAGTAGCAGTGACTACACATCGGACGATGTGTTATTTTCGCGATAGGACAGCCCACGACAGGGGTCGAAACCAGTGTCTATACCCGTGAATCAGAGAGGACCCTATGTAGAAATGAAGGTCGGGAATAAGGAGCACCGTTTCCTTGTAGATACAGGGGCACAGAAGTGTTCGATAGACCATCACTTGGTTCCGGGGATACCACTGTCGGGGCAGAAGAATGTTTCTGTAGGGTTCGCAGGTACACCAGTAATTAACCCCATGTCCGAAGCTGTCCCAATTACAATAGGACCATTTACGGAACAGTGTCCATTTCTTTTGACAGAGAATTGTGGAGAGAACTTGCTAGGATTAAATTTGTTGAGAAAATTGGGGGCAGTCATACATTGTACGGCAGAAGGGGTGTTCCTCGCGATGTGGCCTCACGATGCACCAGTGACAGAATTTATGTCAAAAGAGTTGCCAGGAGAGCTAAGTAGAGTACCAACCTGTCTGTGAGCAATGCATGATAATGATGTAGGAAGCTTGAAAATAGAGCCAGCAAAAATAACTTTGAAAGAAGGTGTAACACTACCCCGAATTCCCCAGTATAAGATTTCTGTTGAAGGTGAGAAGGGATTGAAAAGCATTGTTACTGACCTGGTGAGATTGGGGGTGGTTGAGGAAATTGCAGAAAGCATGTGCAACAGCCCGATTCTTCCAGTTTACAAGAAAGGAGGCAATGAAGTACCCTAACGTTTCATAATTGATCTGCGCGCATTAAACAAAGTGGTAGACCCACAATTCCCTTTGGTCCCAGATGTCACAACAATACTGACAATGATACCGGCCACTGCAGAATACTTTAGTGTAGTTGATTTGAAGAACGCATTCTTTAGCATTCCAGTGGATAAAAGCAGTAGATATCTGTTCGCGTTCACTCTAGGAGGTCGATCATTCACATTCACACGCATTCCACAATGATATACAGAAAGCCAGAGCATTTACAGCAGAGCGCTAAAAGAGAAGCTAGACATGCTAGAATTACCCGAAGGTTGCGTACTCTTGCAGTACATAGATGACTTGTTATTAGCTGCTGACACGAAAGAGATCTGCAAAGAAAGTACTGTATTACTCTTGACACAAGAAATTTCAGTATAATCAAAAGGAGGTGTCTTATTTGGGATACCTACTTTCGAAAGAAGGGGGAAGATTAACACCAGAATGCATTGAAAGTATTTCTAGTATGCCTATTCCAAAAACTCAAAAAGGAGTGAGAGCTGTAATAGGCATGGCCTCTTATTGTCGGCAGTGGATCAGTAATTTTGCGTTGATTGTGAAGCCGATGATAAAGTTGACTAAGAAGGATGCAGAAATGCCTTTACAGTGGGATGAGGAATGTCAGAAAGTGTTTGAGCAATTGAAAGCTGCATTGTGTGCTGTGCCAGTTTTAGGCACTCCTAACTATAAAAAGATCTTCAGACTATTTCTGAGTGAGAGTGAAGGATGTGCATTGGCGGTTTTGACACAGGAACAAGGTGGAAGAAATAGGCCGTGCGCCTATTTTTCTTGCACGCTGGACCCTGTAGCGCGCGCATTACCACGATGTTTGCGATCCGTTGCAGCGGCTGCTGCGTCAGTGAAACAAACGGAAGGAATGGTAATGGGGCACACTTTAATTCTGATGGTGCCACATGCTATAGACGTTCTATTAAATAGGACGCAGACGCAACACCTCACCTCAGCTAGACTGACAAGATATGAGCTCATCTTGTTTGCACCCCACATCCAAATTATGAGGTGTAGTGCATTGAATCCTGCAGAATTAATGCCACTGCCCATAGCAGAAATTGGTGACAACGAATCACCACCCCATGATTGTTTAATGATCACTGAAGAAGAAACAAAGGGAAGGATTGATTTGAGCGATATCCCACAAAAAGAGCCAGATGGGGAGTTATTTTGCGATGGCTCTTGTTTTAAATTACCTGATGGCACATCAACGGCTGCATATGCAATTACTACCCTAAAGAGGGTTGTAGAGAGCAGAAGGATCCCCTACAATTCGGCACAAGCCGCAGAAATAATAGCACTGACCCGAGCCTGTGAACTCTCTGAGAATCTGAACGTAAATATTTATACTGACAGCCAGTACTCCTTTGGCGTGGTTCACAATTTTGGCCAACTTTGGGCTGAGAGAGGTTTCTTGACATCAAATGGAGCCAGGATTCAGCATGTCCCTCAACAAACGCGATTGTTGTCTGCGCTCACGTTTCCAAAACGCCTAGCTATAGTAAAGTGCGAGGCGCATAAGAAAGTAACATGCAGAGTGGGAGAGGGAAACGCGTTTGCAGACAGGATTGCGAAGAATACAGTCAAAGATATGAGGAATAAAATGATGACAGTACAGACTGAGGAAGTACCTTGTATGATAGAGAATGGAGTTGCCACAGTCAAAGAAATGCAGGCTGAGTCCACGACGAAGAGATTCAGGGGTGGGCCAAGGGCTCTGCTGAGTTAGATTTGGAAGGATGTTGGGTGGACAAGGAAACAAAGAACTGGATGTTGCCAAATTGTTACGTAACTGCAATGGTTATAATGGCGCATGGCCATACCCACATTTGCGCAAAGAAAATGGTACAACATTTATCCACAGTATGGAAGAATGAGCACATAAAAAAGAATGCAGAAAGGCTACTGCAGAATTGTATCACGTGCCTGCAACACAATGTAGGAAAGGGAACCGTGACTCCAGCAGGTAGTTTCGGCCCACCCTCTATGCCATTTGAGGTGGTCCATTTTGATTTCATAGAAATGGAAAGGTGCCAGAACTACAAGTACGTGTTAGTGGTAATCTGTGCATTCAGCAAGTGGGTGGAGGCATATCCTTTAAAAGACTGTACTGCCATGTCCACAGCAAAAGTAATGCTGAAGGAGTATTTCTCCCGGTTTGGGTTGCCTCTTGTCCTGTGGTCAGACAACGGCCCCCACTTTGTGGGCGCAGTAGTGCAACAGATCTGTGCAGGTCTGCAAATAGAGAAGCGATTCCACAGTTCCAGGCATCCCAGTTCTGCCGGGCTTGTGGAGAGACACAACGGAATCCTGAAGTCAAAGATAGCGAAAATTTTCACTGGGAGCAAGTTGAGTTGGGTGGATGCATTACCCCTAGCACTGTTGTGTATGCGCACGTCTGTGCAGGCTAAGACTGGGCTCTCCCCTTATGAGATTATAATGGGGAGACCAGCAAATGTATGGTGCGCACTGCAGCCTAGAAAATTATGTGAGGTCGAGCATCCTATGTTAAGCACTTACTGTGGACTTTTAATACAAAAGTTGCGTTTGATTCATCAGCAGGTGCAGGAGGCGTTGCCGATGCGATATACAGGACCATGACACTCACTGGAGCCTGGGAGCTGGGTGCTAATCAAGAACTTTGAACAGAAGACAGCACTAGCACCCAGGTGGCGTGGCCCCTATCAAGTACTTTTCGCAACACAGACGGCCATCCGAATGGACGGACGTAAGGCATGGATCCATGCTACCCATGCCAAAAGGTTCCCAGTGTCACTGAAAACTTTGCCTGATCCAGACAACGAGAAAAAGACAACGGTCTCAGAAATGAAAGAAACTATTGCCAGTCCAGTGCCACAGCATCAGCCTGAGCGAGAAGTGAAAGTTGAAACAAAGCGCAAACGAGAAGTGAAACTCGAAACAGAGTTTGAGGAGGCTGCCAGTAAGGGGGAAGGGCGAAAGTGCCCCAACGTTGCTCAGCGGAAACAACATCACTGCCGAGCGACACAAACCCTGCATTGCAAACACGAGCAGAAACAACGCGTCCCACCAGTTCTCGCGAATGCACCAAAGCCAGAGAAAGAAACTACATCATTGCCACGACGCCCATTGCTGCCCATCATTGTGCCACATGCTGACACTGAGCCTGACACTGGAAATGCAAGGGCACTATTCACGGATCATACATTAGCAGGAGTGAATCGATATAATCTGCGGCCTCGACAGGCAAAGTGATCCACAGATCTTTGGTGCTTTTCTTTTTGGCCTTTGGTTCCATTCACGGATGGAGTAGGAACCAGGGGCGTAGAGGAGAGAAGTGTGAGAATTGTGCAAGTCGGACAATTCAAAACTCACGGCTCCTCGGTGCGCTTAAAGAGTACCTGTTTCCTAAGCCAGAGTGGGACAAGCTGGATGCACATGGTACTCTATCAATAAAGAACTGTTCAAGAATCATCTGAGCAGTGGGAGAAAGAACAACTAATCTTGCTCGGGAGTGGATAAATGATTCAGGCTGTGAAAAGGCTGGGAGAATTGAACTGTGACATTTTTCGTTGAACTTTTCTGTCATCAAGAACGAAAGACATTCACGACGAACTTCGCCAGCAAGAAGAAAGACGATGAAGAACAAGTCAAGACCGGTTTCAGCCCCCTCCTGCACCCCTGCTGAAAAGATAATAGATTTAGAGACTGTACATTTAGGGAAAAAGCAAGGTACTAATTTGGACATTGGTCCTATGTTTCTTAAGTATGATAGTACCAACAATAACAGCTATTACATTATGGTTCCTGGAGTACGTAAACCCATTAGAAACACTTTTGCCAAAAACAGCTACTGAAAGCCCGGTTCATGTAATCACTGGTACTTTGTCCCCAATGGAAGAAAGACATAGAATAGGTTACGACAGCAATACATTGTTTCTCATCATGAACATGACCCATGCGGTGTTAAAGAAAAAAGATTGCTGGGTTTGCGCCCATTTACCACAGCACGGTGGGAAAGGGTTAGGATGGTATGCACAACCATTGCCATTGATTTATTCCTGTGAATTAACGTTAAGTGCAATGTTCTTTGGGAAATGGAACAAGAGTAATACGGGTCAGCTAGATGAGACCAATATGAATGGATTTGAGGAAGTAATCATGAGACCTGTGGGTTGTTCCATATTCCAAAAAGCTCGCGTATTTGCACTAGAACCCGTGAGAAAGAATACACGAAAAATAACAAGACTAGATAGATTACATAGGCAAAATAGACCAACCCTGACAGCAGAAAGAGCATCAGTAATGACATTTCGGATGAGGGATGAATGGAACAAAGATGCTGTGCCCCCTGCCTATGCAGTGGATCACAGCCCCAAAACTGCTCCCCTATGTCTACAGAAAAAGGGTTCCTATAAAGTAGGAACGTTTAGTAACTGCCTGAACACAGTGGTTTTAAAACATGAAATAGAACCCGTGTACGTGGGAGACCCTGTTTATTTTATATGTGGAGAAAAAGCATATCCATGGTTACCTAGGAACTGGGGAGGTACATGCTACCTAGGTCTACTGCTTCCAGGAGTGTTCCTCTTGGAGACAGCAGAAGTAGCCAGACGAACAAAAGGTAGAACTCAAAGGAGTAGTGAGGATGGAATGATAGCAATGGATATAGCCAAATCATTTATACCGTTCTTGTCCCAAATAGAAAACTCTTACAATATAAGAAAACTGTCTGGAATATTAAAAAAACAATAGATTCCACAACGGATATTTTATTGAATATGACGTTAGAAGAAAAAGGAATAAGACTGATGGCACTTCAAAACAGGATGGCTCTCGATATAATATTAGTTGATCATGGGGGAGTTTGCAAGCTCGTAAAAACTGCATGCTGTGTGTATATCGATGTTTACTCCCCTACGATATTTAAAGCGATCTGGAAATTACATGTCATAAGTTCCACACTCTCTACTGAAGCAGGGGTTGGGGGATAGAAACCTGGTTATGGGGATTTTGCGGTCTTGGGGATGGAAGTTAATTTCAATACTAATGATGGTACTTGGGATATTCATAACATGCTGTTGTTGCATACAATGCTTACCAATAATATGCACTGAAATAACTGATGGATGTACTAAGGGATGTATGCACATGGTGTTGAGAGTAAAACAAACGCATGGCCGGAATAACAGAGACACAAAGGAAACAAAAATAGTAAAACGATTCATGGCGATAGACATTAATGATGGAGATGATTCAGATGCAGATACCCCAGAATCATCCTCAGAAGAGGCGGATACAATGAATAAAAAAGACGTTTGGCACATGGCCAAAAGGAGGGTTTGTCAATCTGGAAAAATGAATACCCTTCATTTGAATGATAGACGTAACGTGATGGCCGTGGGCCAACCGTCTTATGCACCGAATTATAGAAATATAGACTGTTATGCTTGACCAACAAGCGGCCATTTTAAACGTAGCAGAATCGCCATTTTGCTTGTTAACCATTGCTCATTGCTTTCTGTCTAAAAACTGCTTTGCCACTTGCAATTCTTGCGGATTCTGCTTACTCTGCTCAACTGTTAACATTGTTGTCTGAATATGAAAGGACAAGGTCGGGGGACTGAAGAGTTGCCAGCCAGTCTCGTACGATGGTAGAATATGTTAGAATAATACAGTTAAAGGCTTGAATTATGCTTATCTTACAGCCCCCCTTCGCAAGACCCCTTAGAACGTGTCGGCTCCCAGGACACGAATAGTACCTCATAGATAGCAAAGCTTGGAATGTGGCTCTTCCCCCGTGTACAGATTGCTTCCAAGAACAGAACCACCGTGTTCTAAAAGATTCCTCCGCACTTTCTAAATTGCGCATTGTTACTAGAATAGACATCGAAAGCATTATGATCGTCATACTCGTCGGATATGTCCATCGTCATCCCGAGTTCAAAGGAACTTAATACAGAGGGGTGTTGAACATGACTTTGCTGATTGTATGATATGCATTTTGTATATATGTAACTGAACGTAATTCGCTCTCTTGCGTCCCTCGAGGTCTAGGAAACGCGCGGGGCGTGAGATCAGAATTGGCCAATTGATACTATCTTTTGATTGCAATAAACCCTAGCATTGGGAATTTGAAACCTCGTGTCTGGCGCATCTTTTCTGTATGGTCATTGCCTTGTTTCCATAGCACAAGGGACCCCTAGGGGCCCCTTTCACCTACTCTTCAGAGATCTTCTTATAAAGAAAGGATGACTCCAAGCAGCCCTACTTCATCCCCAGCAGAAATCCACCAACACCACTGCTATCACTATCTATTCCAGCAAACTAAGCTACCCTCACACTGTACATGTCAGCCGGGGTGCTGTCCTTTATACCGTTGATTACCAGCTAGGTTTGTGCTTTGGAAAGTAAATACATATAGACATACACAACATCATACCCAGTGTTTCATTTTAGAAGTGGGAGCTCTAGTGAATTAATTCTTCATGGATGGTCGACATTACAGCTGCCCTTTCAAAAAATATTCTGCCCTTAGAAGTGGTTTTAGTGGTTTCTACAAGCTGACCAACTGTGAAAGATAGAATCTGTGAATGTTGATTAAAAGGTTAAAGAAAGGGACGGTCAAGAAACGACGAACAGGAAAAAAATGCAGTGATTGACAAGCATGTGGCACAAAGATCATGTGACTTTGAGCCACTTGTAACCAGGGGCCATTGTACAGAATCAAGACATCCAACAGGATTCCCACTTGAATTCCCAGGAAGGACTTCCCATAGCTTTGGGCTAATGAAACATATTGACATGCCTACAATATAATAGACATTAAGCCTGGAAAGCAAAATAAACCTACTTATAAGAATGTAGTTTTATGGTCAGGGTGAATCTTTCATACAATTTACCAATATATTTTGGCCTCATTGTCCAGGTGTTACAGTGCAGAAAGTACAATGTTTTAAAAGAAAGTGACGTTCTTGGCAATTAGCAACTAAGGGAGGGGTTTAAGCTGTTTTGCCCTCTTAAAGCAATCACCAAGCAGGCAACCCGGTTTGGGGACAATTGAAGTATTTTCAGTAATTTCCTTTTAAGCCAGCAGACTATCTGCAGCACCAACGTTTGCACCACATTCACTGTAATGTTGTGCATCCGAAGATATTGCATTTACTTGGGGGGTTGACCTGTAAATTAGTAATCATGTCCGTCACATCTAGCCAGATAACTTGAACACCTCTGACTTGCTCCTGTTAAGGCATGGGTTTGCTAATTGTCAGCTAATACTAGGTGATTGTGTCTTGTAATGCCGAATTAGCACTCTTGTGTGACCTTTGTAAAGTTGGGCTGGAATTAGGAAGGACTCAGAGAATGTGCCAGATAACAGATGTACATGCTACATTGTCGCTGAGGCGCCAACATTTTGTAGCAGAACGTTCAATGTGAAGTGGCATATAGACAAATGTACTTAGTGATCTGTAAACAATAAGACATCCCATTCAAAGTCATTGCCAGAGAGTATTGTGTTAAATAATGCTGTGCACTGCAGAGAAGTTACAATGAATTGGTGGGGTACGTTTTTGATTGGATTGCTTAAATTCATACCCACTTGATGCTTAAAATGTGTAATGTCTTCCCCTTGTTTTGTCGTGTTGTTAATGTGCGTAGGTTTGATGTGTTTACTGCATATTGAGTACAGGGTCACTGTCATGTTGCTTACTTCAAAGATAACATTTTGGAGGAACTATTTCTTTCTTGACCAACTCAAATTTTGTTACATTCTTGCTTCAATTTTCAGCTTCTTCTCCAAACCTGGAGCAACTCCCTTTAGCTGTTTTTTTTTCAATTAAAATGAAAGCAAAATACGAAATTTCATTTGGAATTTCCATACCTGTGAGAACCACTAATACAGGTGCTTCTACACTTTGCCTTCCTCTGACAGCGTCTCAGCAAAGAAAAAAAATGTAGGTTGAGAAAAGTCTATTAGTAAGCGCCACAGTGGGGACAGTTTGAGGTTTGCATGGCAGAAGGTGCATGTACCCTTTAGTTATGACATCTAATAGATTCATCATGTAGCAACACAGACTGAGTGACAAATGTATGAGGTGCGAGGTAGGAGCTGAAGTAGGTGGAAGAAGGAATCAGAAACTTACTGTGGTAAATACGAGGTCCATGGGTCTATATGGTGAGAGTGTTTCCATATTGGATTTTAAAGTCTAACACACAATTAACTGAATAACGTGAACAGAGGATAGCACAGCGGCAATGCGCTGGTCTTGGAAGCAAGACCACGCAGAGCAACAGGGGTTCCAAACCTGTATCGCACTTCGAAACCAAACTCAGGTATGGTATTAGGCACGTTATAAAAAATCAATTAAATACATAAATAAATAAGGCCCTGATGGGGAGCTGCAGATCTGTTTAGCTCAGTCCCAAGAAAAATCCCCTTTCTGTCCCCAAAGAGAGAAGCCAAGTTTAGAGACATCTGTGGAGTGCAGATAAACACTAATTCTATCCAGCTGCAGAGCTCAACGCCATTGAGAATAGAATGTTAGCTGTGGGGAGGACACATTTGTGAGAATAGGGCACAAGGTTCTGTGATGGCAACAGACCAGGCAAAGATTTGAGTTCTACTGCCCTCACCGAAGGAGCAATCATCCCATTTGAATTACAAGTAGACGCAAAACTAAAGCAAATAAAGCCCTGAAATTGTTGTCCAAGAGTGGTGCCCTGGTCAGGTAATTACTGGGCACCTGGGGTGTAAAGAAGATAAGGGAGGAGCAGTGTCTTGAAGGTACCCTGATTTAGGATAGGAGGAGCAGAGGTGATGCCAGTAAAGTTAGTCCAAGGTCGGGGTGCAACTTGTGTGTGCCACGGTGTCTGGTATACTGAGACTTTCCATTGAGTTGGCCTCACCAGTCCTACTGTGAACACGGCTGTGTTGGAGGGTTGCACATCACGTGGCAGTCAAGATGTATTAGTGTTTCAATATACCTGTTAGCCAATGAACTAGCATTGAATAGTGACAATGTAGTGGGCCACAATCCTAGGGTAATGGGATTAGATAAGATGTGGACAATCAGTCAAGGTACTATAGTGTGGTTTTATCATGTAATAAAGGTGGCAGCCAATGAGGGTGGTGGGACGCCATTGTGACCTTTGAATGATAATGTGAAGCTTTCTACAATATAATCTGTAACTTCTTGGGGTGTGAAGAGCTCCATTTCAGCTCAGTTTTACAGGACCATCTGTGACTTTTGCATGTTACAAATCCTGTTTTCCCTTGCAACGTGGGGCAGTAGTTGTTTGGCCTTCTTGGATTATTTTATCATACAGGTTTTGGGTCACGTCTCGCTACACCATTGGTAACCCTGATACGATCCCAGACTTCCAGACCTCACCGTGCTTCCTGGGTTGCGGCATACATCTGCAGTGACCAGTCCCCCATTCACGACTTGAAGAGGTTTGCATGTGCTGGGATGCCAGAAGGCCTGCATGCTCCTTGGTGTGGGTCTCTATGCCCTGTTAGGCAGGCAAATTGACATAGACCGCGTATCGGAGGAACTCAGAAGAATGTATTAATGTAAGTGCAACTTTGTGGGAGAAAACAATGAGGGAACAGTGCGTGTGGAGTGAGTTGATTTTGAGCGTGTGGATTTTAAAAGATCACGTGGCAATATATTTTGTTTTTCATTAAGAAGAATGGTGATGTCACCGTAGTATAGTGTGAGAAGAAGGGGTATATGTAGGACCTGGGATTCCCCAAACTCAGCAAAATGGAATTTGAGTTGGGGAAATTCCCTTGTCCTGAGTCAAGGGGACAGAGGAAAGGTCTAAACTATTGTGTAAATAAGTGTGATTTTCTTGTGTAGGTCCATTATGTGGTGTACCTGGGATCCCTTCACCTGGCATACATAAGGGGCCAGAAGGAGGTACATTCTCTCATCTCTAGGAGGAAGCTGAGGAATGGTCTAAACCATTGTGTATTTAATTTTGTTTTATTGAATTGTGGTTTAAGGTGTTTATGGAAATGTTGTAGTGTGGAGTGGCAGTTGTATGAAGAGAGGTGTAGTTTTGGAAGGATGTGGTGCGTGGTGAGAAGAAAGGGGAGGGGGAACAATGAGTGTGGGCAGTGTTTGGAGGGTGCCATAGAACAATCCACTGGACCTGTGTTTAGGGGAATAAAAAGTTGTAACATGTGGGTAACCAGAGGTAACTATCAGTACCACTATCCACTTGAATATATGTGTACCGTGGTACCAGGAAAATCTCATTAAGGACCATCACAAGTCAGTAGCTGATACAAGAGCAGGGATGTATAAACCTTGGCCCGAAGAAGGAACTAATAATAACTCATTGTTGGGTCATATGTACACATATTTAGCTGTGTAGTGTAAAGGGATACCTGGAAGAATAGGCAGGGCATTCTAGAGCTTTGGAGGATGGTTGAGGAATTAGAAGATGTCCCTGATGACCCTATGGGAGGAAAAACTGCACTCCCAGATCTTGTGCAACCTCCACATTCTCTGATGCCCTTTTAAGTGCCACAGCCCCGCCACCCCCACAGGGATGTTACCCCATGAAAGCGGCCACAGGTTACACTAAATCATGATCATGTGCCCCCCTGCAGCCCTGCAACAGAGAGCCTACAAAAATATCCTACAGTCCTCAGCAGCGAATGTGATGCACAACCAATTTGTTATGGAGACAGGGAACAGGGCACAGAGCAAGTTAGGGGACAGGGCACAGAGCAAGGTCGAGCGCTATGAAGGACAGAGGCAGAGTAATGCTGGAACAGGGAGAGGAGCAAAGAACACCGATAGGTACAGATAAATGGAGAGTAGGTGACATTTTATTTTGAATTGACAGCAGAGCGATTAAGGACGTACATGTTGAAATGATGGATGATAGCCGCAACAATGAAAGGCATTGAATAAAGCTACAACCTGCTGACAGTTTAGATTATGTGTCAATTAGAACAGACATAGGCACAGGCACAGGACTAGCAGAGGAGGAGGAGTGGACTACATAGGGGGGACAGGTGGAGGAGATGCCACCCAGTGTGACACCAAGAATATAGAGTTTATGGGGTACATAACTCAGAGCTTGACCTGGCAAAAGGGAAGCAAGGAGGAGAACTTTACCAGCCAAGCAGACAGGAGCACAGCTTCCATTGCTACACAAAAGCCCTGGAAGAGCAAAATATGTGCCCCGGCCACACATGGAAAGAAACAATTTGATGAAGGCACTGCCATTGTTCATAGTAGAAGCAGGTAAGGGGATATTTGCACTTGAAAAACAGACAGCAGGCATTACACTAGCAGTAGAAAATATGAAATGTGTGTTCACTGCATTATTAGAAGACCAGTCAGATGATATTTGGAGGAAAGCAGGATACCCACAGGTACAATAGGGGCTGCCTTAAGGGCAGCATATCCCAACACACCATATATACATGTAATTATGGCACACACCATGAAACCAGGTGAAGATCCTGCACAATATATAAACCAAATTCAGGAGATGTGAAGGGCTGAGACATGTGAACCATGGGACCAACACATAGCACTAGATTACCCCATGTTAAAAAACGGACTCCCAAAGGATGTACAGAATGATGTAGACAATGTGGTAGCACTTCAGGTTAAGGGATCGGCACAGATTCAGGAAATCATGGTAGACCATGTAAGCAAAGGCAAGAGAAGGAGAAGAAATAGTGGATAATGCACAGAACACTGAAGCTAAATTATTGCATTGTGGGAGAATAGGGCATTTTGCGTGTGAATCTAGCAGTAGACAAGCATATGCTTATGATCTCCACCCCTGATGCAGAAGACCAGTCGTTCCACTTACATATCACCTGCCATCAGGAATGATGCCACTGAGTGCTCTGTATGGGCCAGTTCAGCGTAGGCACCTCAGCTGGAACAACAGCCACAGTATCAGTATCAGGTATCATCAGCACAACAAATGCAACCCCCAACCCCAACCTCTGCACCAGCGTATGTTCGGCAGTGATTGACAGGAATGGACATGTCAATGTTCTCTGTGGGGAGTACTAATCTGTATAAATGTTTGTCCATAGAAATAAGAAGGGGTTGCTCCCCACCACACTCAACCCTGTAAAATGCATCACAGTGCCATGCGGCAGAACATTTTTATCCTATGGTTGGGGTACTGTTTGTTGTATAGAGGAGGAAGTCCGAGAGTTTTAGCCACAAATGGGTAGTTGCGCATAACCTCTGACTAATAGTGTGGTTAGGGTTGATATTGTTCACAGGGTTTGCTGCAGTAATGGGGCATGGAAGGGGGATTCCTCGGTACCCTTTCCAGATAAACTATAGTAGAATAGGTGGGGCACCCCACTTTCTGCGCTTCCAAAGCAGTCTTAGTACTTAAACATAAGGGTCAGATAATGTAACCACAAGGTTCCCTTTGAAAGTAAAGGTAGCTGACAACAGTAATGTGCTGATAGTTACATCATTTTTAATCAAATCAAAAGAAACGCCACGCCAACAGGTGTTTCAGCCCTCTCTGGGCCGTCCTCAGGGCGTAAAAATATGTGACTATAATCAAGAGTCAGAGAGTATACATAATACATTTAACCCAAACTTTAGAGATGATTGTCAACAGTTTGGACAACAGAAGAATATCAGTCATAAATGTAAATGCACCAAAAGACAGCAAATAAAAAATGAGAAAAGAAAAAGGAGAGAACTCATATCTCATAATAACTGTTCTGTCATATCACTGGAAGACTTTCTCCTAAAGACGTTAATGTTTGACACAGCTTACAGGTTACCCGGCAACAAGAGCTCCTAAAATGGGGCAGCTCGTTTTCTGCTTAACCTTCAAAACCTTAGCTTTGATGTTAAAATGTTTTCACACACTAACTCCAGATATGGGATACCGCTGCTGCGCACCTTGCTTATTTATGGGATATTTCGACGTCTCTTCCTTCATTCCCATTTGCAATTCAACACACAAATATGCCTCGAGGGACACGGCTTAATTAAAAGAACCCTCGATTAGGGTTACTAGGCAACCAGCCTAACTGGTCACATGACCACATCTTTTTAATTTCTCTGCTGAACCGCCATTGGTTAGTGTTAGGCGGAAACCTGTGCATTTTCCTCTGGGACCACTGCAAAAGATTTAGGACTACAGGTGTTTGGCAGTAAACCCACTTGGTAGCAGTCCGCACCACACAGATTCACTGTTGGTAGCTGTGGCTGAGCAGTCAGACCTCTCTCAAGAAGAGTTAAGCAGTATGTGGAGTATACAAGATAGGGCAATTCTTCACAGTAAGACAAGCAAACACGCAACGAGACTCAGTGTAAAGATATTAAGGTATTTATTTATAACGAAACATCTATCAAAAACACTATGGCACTATCACGGCAAACAAATCAATCACAATTACTCTATGAAGAAGAAACGATCAATCCCCTAGCAATATGTCGACAAGTCTAGGTTTTTCCGGCACCACTTATTTACAGACAGAGGTGTATACCTCAACCTAGATGGCACTCTAATATTAGTTAGGACGGGAGAGAAAAATAGGCAGGTTACGAAATCAACACAGTTCAATACTTCGCGGGAAAAATGCAAGGCAAGACGGCAAGAACCACAATAGATCATAAAGTTCAGAGGCCAGGCCCACTCGGCGAGAGGCAAGGCGATATGTCCCAAAAGTCTCTTAGTGGAAATGCGTTCAAGTCTTTGTAGCAAATTGTTATCGGCAGATTGAACTAGTTCAGAAAAATACGTGAGAAAGCTTGGAGGCGACCCAACGGAAAGGAGAGGATTAAGACACCTCACTCGAACCGATCGAAAGGGAAGCCAGGCGGACACGGTACCTTGTTGTGGAGGGCAGCTCCGGCGGGGGCAGTTGTTCCTGGTGGTGGATGCACGTCGGGTCTTTGCCAAGAGTAGAGATGATCTCGTCGTCGAAGAAAAGTGAAGTCCGGTGCACCACCAGGGAAGAGACCAGCCGCGGAGTGCTCCGTCACAAGGCACCACCTTTTGGTCGCGGTACAGGGGTAGTGGCTATCCGGTTGCCGAGGTGCTCTGCACGGGCAATTCGACCACTGCGTCCTGAGGCGAATAAAAAGCAAAGGGGACTGGTTGTTCTCACCAGCCAGGGGAAGAGACTCTCCGGCAGGGAGATCGCCTCCGTCGTCGGGAAGTGGTGAGTCGGTTCCGCAGGGCTCCACCGGAGGTGTCGTCGTGCAGGTCGGCTCAGCGTTACCCTCGTCGGATTCTTAGGTCCTGTGGCGACTTCTGAAGATCCAGTCCCAAAAGCCCTGCTTTTATGCAGAAAACCCCCATTCATTCAGCCTAGCTGTCAATCAACACATGCTAAGTGGTGAGCGGGGAGGCTCACCACTTGGGCCAATCACTCCAGAGTGCGACCGGAGTTGGCAAGGCAACTCGGTCCAGGGTGCCTAAACCCCCTCCCACACCCCTGTGGTAACCCAGACAGAATGGCACCACTTTGGAGGGTCTCTGTACAGAGCCCGCCAAAAGTGGAACAAAGGGCTCGACCTTTGGTTTAGGAGTCACAGAGACGAACACAGACGCCATTTTACAAACCGAGTTCTGGCAGAAAATACCATCCGATAAACTTATTTAAGATAAGTAGATCGGTGGTACGTTAGAGATTAACGAGAAAAAGTATCAATCTCCAACAATGGGATGAATTTCACAGGGTTATGTTCGGGGTCGAACATAACAAGTAGTTTCCACTGCCACCAGCCAAAACTCGACGAGGGGGGACGGGACAGTGCCCCCTCGAATAACAGATCCAGGAGTAATCGAATTACCCCTACTAGTACGTCCACAATAAGATGGTTTGTACTAGTTCTGTTAGTCCCCGGATATGGAGTCTATGGTGGAGGCCCGCTAGGACGCCCCAGTGTTACGGCACGTAGGGTGCGGTGTCACACACATAGTAAAACATATGAGACCCTATGGAGTAAAAGACCCCATAGCCCATAGAACACATTGACATTCAAAGGAATTACCCACATACATGTCCAAGAGTGGGAGAAAAAGAGTCTCACTCTTGGCAGGATGGAAAAAAACAAACTCCAGAAATCCAGCAAAGCTGCTGGGGGACTCACTAGGTTAGGAAATTCAGCCTAAACAGAGAATTCTCCCTAACAGTTAGCAGTACTGACTGTTGTGGTTGCTGTTGTACATACGCTGGAAGAGGAATCCCTAGTAGGTGTGAATATAGATAACACATAATTAATTGTTATGGTTGATATGGGTGCAGCAAAATCATGCATAAAGACAGGGTGCTTCCCCTTATCAGAAAAGGCAATGGACACGCAGGGGTTCTCTTGGGCAGATTTACCCATCGGAGTTGGTACTAAAGAGTTTTCAGCCCGGCTAATATTTTTAGCAGACACACCAGTGAACCTGATAGGTAGGGACCTACTAAGCAAGCTAAATATGACTATTTCATTTACAGAAGAAGCGGTAGTCTGTTACGCACCAGGAATTTGTTATGCAAGGTTTGTGGCAGTAACACAGCATTGTACAGTGGCAGAGCTTCAAGAGAAATACCATTGCACCCATATTTATTTTCTTATAGAGCCGCAGTGTTGATGGGTTGGGTGCCTGGCATGGAGAGTGCGGTCTGAATTTTTGCTTAGGCTAGCTTTTCCCCCTCTGGTTACCTTTGTTACTCTAGACTTGGAAGCAGTGATGGTTGCAAACTACAAGGTAGTTTTAATAGGGACTGATGAGGAGGGAGATGAGTGGCGTACAATTTTAAGTATTGCCCTGACCCAGCCACTAAGGGGGGTGTCAGATGGACAGTTGTTTGAAGATATTTATAAGGATGGAGAGATGATTTCTGAGATATGCATTCCATGTCAAATAATGATCCAGCATACACACGTACCCTATGCTATACTTATTGCCACATCTATGCCCTCATATGTACAGGAAGATATGACAAAGGTACTGTAAGGGATCAAGAATAAGACTCAGACAAAGAGCCATTTTTGATAGGAGGTACAGACTTTTATTATCAGAAATAAAAGAAGGGATTGGGGAAATCCTATATATCCCTAACTCTAGGGGGGGTTTCCTGCCGCAACAAAAAACTGTCTGTGTTAGGATGTCTAAATCAGAAAGTGTTCTCTGTCCTGTGTCCAAAACCTTAAACTGACCCTTACACACTAAACTCAAAATAATGCATGGATGTAAGTTAGCTGGAATCCTGCAGCCTTCTTCCCAAAGTTCCAAAACATAAAGTTTAAAAAGATGAAGAAAAGAAAACTAATAAAGTTCAACCAGGAAAGGGAGTCCCCCTTACCCTGGATTTCTTATGGCCTTTCAAAATGTTCCAAGCTCTCAAGAGGGACAGCTCTTCCCTTGAGTTTCTTGCAATCATATAGTATGCTTGAACATACCGTTTCTGCTTTCTGGACCTCAAATGTCCTTTTCTTAAAAATGGGTATGGTTCTTCCCTTTCTGACTTTTACTGTTTCAGATTTCACAATTGTTGATCCCCCCTCATTTCTTGCATCCTTGGTATACTCTCCTGATGGGCTTTATCCATTCAACAGTCACTCATTTTTGTATCGAGGAAATAATATTCTTAATGTATTGTTTCTTCAACCCTCTTCCAACAGTCTTAATCTCATCACATGTCCGAGCTCCCTTATGTGGGCTCCCTCACCTTGGTAACGATATGTGACATTCGCCCTGAAGCACCCCGGTTAACAATCTCCTTCTCTGTGCTTACTAGTTGTTTGTTGGCGGCTTCAGCGTCCCTTGCATCTCTCTGTTTCCTTTGCTGCTTGCCCGAGGACTAGATTCACGGCTCATCGGCTCCTTGGTTCCCGCTTTGCCTTCTCCTTTGTTTGGCAGATCCTGCTGTCTGTAGCAATGGTGTGGCTGCCTCTCACTGTGCAGCTTTCCAGCACGTTGCTTTCACTAGCCTCCTTGCTCCGGTCTTCAGCCTGCTCTCCTCCCGTAATCAGCATTAGGAGATGCTAGTCTCTATTCCTGCTCAGGTGTGCCATTTTTAAATGTCCCTGCACGTGTTAACAACCTCCAATGACTAGAACGCAGTGTTGGCTTACCGCTTCTAGTGATCCTCTTTACTCCATCCCTCTTCTTCGTCGCAGTATTATGAAAGGGTGGGTGTGCCCAAGATTGGTGTTGAGAATAACTTGGAGATTCAACCACACTACAATATGCCATACATGCTTGGGGGAAAGCCTAGTGGGTATCATCAAGGAATACAGGCAGCAGTCTGGCTTGACCTTGTGGGTTCACTATGCATCCCTGATGGTTGTCACCCCCCCACGCGTGATCCTCCCACAGATAATCACCCCCAGGGTAAGAGTCATGCAGCTTCTGGCTTTCCCTGGCCACATGAGGGGAGACTTTCCCCAGAGAAGTAGGGACACATTTGCTGGATTTGTCAGAGTACCCTGCACTTTATTGACTCACAAGCCCCATTATGTAGGACTCCTGAAGAACATATGAGCAGTCTGTATCAAGATGAAACATGGTATCATAGTACCTTTAGAGTCCCCATGCAACACAGTGATATATCCTTTCAAAAAAGTCAAAGGGTCGAGTTGGAGGATGATACAGGATCTACGCTCATTGAATAATATTGTAGAAGTTGAATTTCCAGTAGTACCAAATCCTGCCATGATTCTTTTCAACATACCCTCTGCGGAAACATATTTCACTGTGACTGACTTGAAAAATTCATTGTTCTCCATTCTATTGCACCCTGAATCTCAAAACCTCACTACATTTATGTATTGTGTGCAAAGATTCCAACACACAAGACTTACTCAGGGGTACTATGAGTCCCCCAGCATTTTGAACACAGTACTAGTGTGTATAGGTGAGTTACAAATGACTTATGGTATCATATCATACTCCATATGACTCTGGTACCATATATGAACAGAGCACTATTATTTAGTATGTAGATAACCTCCAAGTGTGCAGCACAACAGATGTTCAGTGCACTTGTGTGATCTGAATGCATCACTGCCTGAAGTTCTCCCTTGTCTTCACCCCTTAACGTGCACTAGATTAAAAAAAATGCAGAAACACTGTCAGGCTTATTTGCTGTATCTAAAGTGTTAAATGTATCATTTTTTCAATTACTCTGCCTGCACAGACCCGTTATCATCTCAGAAACTCAAGGGCTCTGAGCGACTGTTGTTGTTTTCCCCATGTTACCACCCTCCTTGAGGGCTTTGAAACACTGCCTGTGTTTAGTAACAATGCCATACCATACCAGTGCAGAGAAGATACAGTGATACTGCTGACACTGCTTGTGGAGAAAGGATACAAAATAACATGCAATACCGTCAGAAAGAAGTGGTGTATATGAGACAGATTATATCATCTGCAGGAAAAAGGGTTACCCCAGAGAGAGCAGCTGCAGTACTAAACACACAACAGCTGACCACAGTTAAAGAAATGCAGCAGTTTTTGGTGTTGTGTTACTACTATAGGGCATGCTTTTCCGACTATTCTAGTTGCCCAAAGCCTCTGCTCCAGGGACTTATTGAAACAAAGAAAAGCAACAGAACACTTACATGGACAGGGGAGATGATAACATGTTTGCAGGCGCTAAAGAATGCCATTAGCAATGCACCAGTACTAGCAACTTCCGATTATAAAACGGAATTCCATTTATTTTTACATTCCAATGGACAGGTTTTTGAGAGCAGTGTTTATCCAGGTAACATCTATGGGGCACAAACCATTGGCATATTACATTGGGATATGAGATTCAGTGATGCAGTGTCAATTTTCTTGTGAACAAGCACTGGCCGCTGCTACCTTCACAATTTAAAAGTTCTCCACAATAACTATGGCCTGCTCTGTAACGTTATAGGTAGCGCACACAGTGTTTACAATCATTGGGGGGATCTGTTGAGGTTGTCAATAAAGGTCCCAATGAGAAAGAGGATTTCATGTTGCGTGTGCCATATTGGTGAACGGGGGCATGGTGATTTTGACAAAATGTTGCATACATCTAGTGTATTTAATATGGAAGGGCTACATGTTACTTTTACGCAGCATGATAATATCAAAACTGCCAATACAATATAAAAGCAAGGTGTGGTGTGCCTCTTAGCGCCTAAAAGTTGGGCAGCATGCACATGAATAATAGTTGATTTGCAATGGAGAAATAATTGTGAGAGGACACAGTAGTCTTGAACATATATGCATAGACATACATACATGGAGTCTTTAGAGATTTGTTTGGGACAGTTGGGGTACATTGTGAACTTGGCAATCTGTATGCCACAAGTCCTCTTATAGCTAGCAATTGCGCAGGCCCTGCAACCTGAAACCTGGGGTGGCAAGAGTAACTATGTGACTAGGAAAACTGGTTGAGCAAGGTTGAAGGGTGAGGAAGGGCAGCGAGCAGCTGCAATAATATCAGATGGTCAACTACAACTGGCTCAAGGCTTTACAAAGATGCAATGTTTTGAAGTACATGGGGGCCTGTTATTAATTGTCCAGGGAAGTCTAGCCATCTGGTACAGTCATTTCAGGGCTCAGTCATAAACCCGGTGTGAAGGCTATGCTTAAGGGGAGAATTGACAGATGGTGTATGGGTTTCAATCAGGTTATCCGGATGTGCCCAGAGGTCATACATGCTGAATTAGTAGTCATATAGATTAGTGTGAAATAAGCACACCAGCATTTCTGAGCAGATACGATACTTGTCAAAAGTTCAAAGGGAACTTGATATTTATCTCCCTATTTATATTGTTGAAGTGTCCTTGCATAGACCATGTGCGGCCGCACAGGTTTAGGGGTCCCAGGCCAGTTGAGACTTGTAATGGAACCCAGGACGGGTGCTTTAAGATGAGGTAACAGTATCTGAGATGGATGGGGATGCAGATCTTACTCATACAAAAACAATCAGACCGACTCAAGAAGTTGGCAAAATCAAGGCTGTTTTAATAACAAGTCTTTAAAACAGGGAGTATAACAGGCATCAATGGGCAGCTTGCTCAATGAGTTCTCAATGCATTTAAAAAATAAATAGAAATTATATAGAAAAAAACAAATTACATAAGTGACGCCATACTACATGGCAAATAAGAAAAACCTACTAGGGGTTGTGGTTGGTTTGCAAGGAACATCTACATATACTTTCTATGGGATACAAGGACGTGATTGGGTCTCTAAGATCAGGTGGACAAATAAGCCCCCCCCAAGTGCAAGTCATCTTCCGTGTCAGACTAATACACAACGTACTATTGGCTTCTCAAACTATATGGCTCCTTAATACATGACCCTCTACAATTGGTTGCCACGCTTGTACCCTTCTGGAATATTCCACAACTATTCACATTGTAAGGAGTCGTATAGTAAACCCTATCACATTTATTGCAATACCAGTTCAGCCAGGAGAGGAAGTTCATGATATGCTATATTTGAGGATGATTTAATACAGGCAAGGGGAATGCACTTGAAGAAGGGGAGGTCCTTTTCATTGATGGGTCATCGACAATCGACCAGGAGACATGAAAGAGACATACATGTTTAGCAGTGGTGCACCTGTAGATGGGGAGTATGAAATTCTGGTTAAAACCAGGTTACCAACACATTATTCAGCATGGACAACAGAACTGATTGCATTATTTGAAGCATTAGAAGAGTCACAAGTATGTTAAGTAACCATATACTCTGACTCTGGATATGTTACCTCCACCGTACATTCAGTGTAGTCTATTTGGAAAACGAGGGGAATTAGGAGGCCACATGGCATTCCTGTGCAGCATGAATCCTTGTTGAAAGATTAATTTAGGACTAGTCCCACCCAACACTAGTTGCAGTGGTTAAATGTACCGCCCACACTCAAAATACAGACTCTCGGCAATGAAGCCGCTGACAGGGCCACCAAAGAAGCAGCGTATTTACGAGGTCCAGATGTAACTGCATACCCTGAAGTGACCATTCAACACCTGCAGTTAGCAATATCTTATACCAATAGTACCACTTACACAAATAATTGTACTAGAAGGTCAGGCACCCCAGGATGAGAAGGAGCTGTTGGTTAAAAAGAGTGCTCAATTTCACCAACTGACTTGGTATGGAAAAAAATATTAAAAGTAAAGTATTAATGCCACGGGAATTGCTCATGGTTGCTCTTGAGCAACTGCATTACTCAGCTCATACTTCTGAGAAGCATATTGCTGCTGATGTTCAGGAAGACTGGTTTTCCCCAACTTGCATACATATGTGAATGCATTTGTGGCAAATTGTACTAATTGTCACCTTTACAGTACTGGACACACCCTCAGGACATTGTACGGCACATTGCCCCATCCACTGGAACCTTCCAGGAGCTTTACATTAACTATGTGGACATGTTAAACAGGTGCAGTCAAAAACACAGAAAATAAATGGCTGCAACATCATCAACAGATTCATAGAGCTTGCCAGTGCCATAGATGTATCCCAGGGGCCAGGTCTATGTTTGGAACTTTGTGAGGCCGTGTCACAAAAATTGGTTCCAGGGCCTGTATACCATAGTATATGCTACCGCCTTCGCAGTTCGTGTGAAAGAGTTGCAGTACTGGTTTCACTTGTCTGATTTTAAGAAAGCACCCGGTACTGCTCCACATTCTTGTGAAAATGATGAACCCATTCAATAACGTGTCAATACACTTATCATGCTGTCTAATTAAGATACTGCAAGCGATCAAACCCTACAACTTGATTAAACGTATTGATTTTCTTGGGTGTTTTTATGTTTATCCTACTCCTCTGCAGGTTGAAGAATTCAATTGTCAGGTCATATATGTATGATATGTAGCTTATATTGTCTTACATTATTTTTTGCTATATTGTCTCTCTGTGTTTATTTTATATGGTTGGGGGTAATGAAGGGGGTTATGGGAATGACACAGATGTTCTGAATTTGTAGATGACCTATTAAGATGGATTTCTGAACTCTGACCTGGTGGGCAGAAGTTTAGGAGGCCACCATAGCTTAGTGGAAAAGGGGAACCTTCTGGACAAACCAGGCAAATCTATGGTATCTTGGCAGGTGGTCAAGACTACCTCTCAGGAGGGGTGAGAGTGATCAGAAGCCCACAATGAGCACACACAGTAAAACTCCACAGATTACTCTTAGACAGATGTATCAAAAATACATGTATTATAGGCCTTATAATCAAAACACCATTAAACCACAGTTATGAAGAAACAATACCACACACGTTCATATACTGATGATGAGGGGAGAACATAACCATGACCTGCAACAGCAAAGGGTTTAAATCAACAGTGACATCAGTTTAGGCAGTCCTTCATCAACAATCCCTAACTTAAGTATTCCAGCCCTATGAAGAGAGGATCCTAGCAGTCAAAATACACTTGTGCCTTAACAACGCACGGTCGTGCATGAAAGAAAAAATAAGGTTATCTTCAGAGGGCTGTAGCTGCTCAGGAAAGGGCTTGAGGCAATGAAGAATACATTCCTATTCCTAGAAGGGCATCTACCCTTGCAGATAGAGCACTTTTCGAAGTCCGGGGATAGCTGGGGAGTGCAGGCTATCCCAGCAAAGGTGAGTATCTTTTGAGGGACACTTGTGTGGAAAAGTGAATGGATGTGCCAGGAGGCCACCTGTACGTTAGGAAAGTACTCACTAACCCTCGACATAGTCCAGATCAATTGTTGTCAGTCTAGCCCCCTTCGCCAGTTGGTGTTAACCCTGCAGTTTCAGCATGCTTTGGCTCTCAGCAGCTGCAGTACAGAACATTTGTCCGTGATGGGGTGTTTGCTTTTTCTCAGCCCCTGAAAGAAGAGGAAGGTTTGTTCTGGTGCGTCCTGTCTCAGGACACAGTAGGCAAGAACTACTGGCACTTTCAGAAATGGCCAGCAAAGCGGGGTGACAGAGGGACCACAAATGCTTGCATCAATGCCCATTCTCGTAAATCGCAACCCTGAGGAGCTAGGACAATGAGAGTTAGCGGAAGAGAGCCCAGGACCACAAGCTAGTGATTCCCAGAGTCTCGAGTCTCAGCTTGGGATGGTGGAATTCCTGGGTTTGAGCTGGTCAGTTCACTGGATGGTCCAGGAACACTTCTGAAGAGGCGCTTTACCATAGAGTAGATGTCCCACTACTCCAAAGGGGTGAAGCGCCCTTGCAGGCCTTCTTTGTTCGATGAAGAAACAGGGCTCCAATGGGACAAAAGCCTTCCAAGCACATCACTGACAGTTCCGCAAGTCTGTTTTCTTCTTAATGATATATGGCTCCTTATGAGGTTCGGTTTGAACCTCAGTAGATCAACCTGGAATTGATGCAGAGCCCCTTCTCTTATCCAAGATTCGGTTTGCGCTCAAATCTCAGATAGCCATTGGAAGATCTGCTCTCTTGTATGCACGCTAGACGTAAGCCAGTCGTGGCCCACTGTGGTTCCAGTCATTCAGGCCTACAAGACATACTGGCACCAGTAGTGTGGATTGGAACCAGCCAGTCCCAACCCTCTTGCTTGGCACTAGCACACTTGACATGCAAGAATCTGCAAAAGTTGCAGTTTTTGTGGCCGGCTGCATGCCCAAATAAGGAATAGCAGGGTCTCTTGACCTGGGGGAATGCAAAAGGACAACATAGCCAAAGGACAAGGTTTTCAGAGGATGTAGTGGCACATGTAGTGGCACGTGTCAATCAGAACTGTGGCCAAACATGGGGAGATTATGTGCCAAAGCTGACATGGATTTTGTCTGGAGAGAAGCTAGCATAAGTTTACATATTACTGAATTAATCATTTTGTTTGGCACTATACTTGTAGAGACGAACTTGTTGAAAAAAAACTATTCCTGATCTGATCGAAGCCACAGCAGCAATGATTGATGCGTAATGGGTGTGTGGACAATACGAGTACCTCCACCACCCACCATCTTGTATGTATGAACTATGTTCACTAACCACTTTGTTTTCAGTGATCTGTTAGTTCCCAACTCAAATGTGCTGCCTGCAGGAGAAACTAATCCCACAAGTGTGTCCACCGCTCACCATGACCTTGTCACCAGAAAAGATCCAAATACTGATCGCAGGACTCATCTGACAAACTGAGGCAATCCCAGACCAGTTTGTTCTGTTCACTAGGACAGAGAAATTGTTCTCCTCCCTCCTGGTGCCAGGTGCCCAGGCTGCAGTAATTGTCAAGTGGCGGCCAATCACCAGGTGGAAGATGCTTCAATTAGTGAGCCAGACAGAGCAGGGTCTTAATTCTATTTAAACTGAATTACATGCTATAAGACTCATGACCCTCCAGAACAGACATGTTCTTGATTTACACAAGGTTATGGAGGGGGACGTGTGCAATAAACATGGTCTGTCTTGTTTCACGTGCATACCCCCAAATTATGCAAATAATAGGGCCCTGAGCCATGTGATAGGGGCCCTTCACAGTTTGAGAATTGCCATGGAGAAGGAAGCAGGCGTAAATGCTGGTGACTGGTTCGATTTGATTTTCACGTGGGCCCGTAAATGTTGGAAATTGCAGTAAAGTTATTGGTTCCTATCATGTTTTTTTGCTTGTGATTTTTGCTTGTGCCAAATGATTTGGAGGTGCTCTTTGAAGACCCTGTCAAAGAGTGTGACTATGATGTTGCCTAATACAATGGGTAGAGCTCACAAGAAACGTGTACATCCAGACTGATATATGGCATGGTGTTGTAAAGGCCAGAATGGTGAGGGTGGAGCAGGGTTTTAAACCTCTGGGTACATTGATTTTCCCTCCACCTGACCCTGAGAATTATGTAGAGCATTGGGTTGACTTAGCTGGAAATGGGGGTTGTTGTTTTATGATGTGCATTCTGGAAGAATATGCCAGAGATGGGTGGGATGGAGTCAGAAGGGTATTGTGGTAAAAGTGAGGCCCACGGGTCTACATGGCAAGAGTGCTGCCATATTAGATTTTAAGGTATGGCACACGATTAACAGAATGAAGGCCCTGATGTGGAGCTGGGGCTCGGTTTAGCTTAGTCCCACGACACATCCCCTTTCCATCCCCCAAAGGAGAAGCCGAGGTCAGAGATAACTGCACGGTGCAGATAAACACTGATTGTATCCAGCTGTAGATACACACTAATTGTATCCAGCTGATGAGCTCAAAGGCCGATGGGAAGGGAATGTAAGCTGTGGGGAGGATAGGTAGTGATGTACCCTTTGCAGGACATATTAATGAGAACAGGGCATGAGGTTCTGTGATGCCAACATGCCAGGCGAAGATTTAGAGCACTACTGCCCTCACCAAAGGATCGTTCATCCCATTTGAATTAGAAGTAGATGCAAATATATCCCTGAAATTGAAGCCCAACAGTGGTGCACTGGTCACGTCATTACTTGGCACTTGGGGTCTGAAGAAGATAAAGGGGGTGCCGTGCCTGGAACATACCGTGATTTGGGATAGGGGGAGCAGAGATGTCCCAATGTCTCATCTAAGCAGAGTTTGCCTCTCCAGTCTTACTTTGAATGTGTCTAGGTCAAAGGGGTGCATATTACGTGATGGTCAAGATTTATAAGTGCCTTTAATATACCTGTTAGCCACTCATGTACTAGGATTCAATAGTGATGATGTAGTCACGTGCCTAGCGGAATGGGCTTAGATAAGGTTTGGTGTGCATTCTAGGGACTAGGTATTAGCATTTCATTTAAGTGGTAGCCAATGAAGGTGGTGGGATGACGTTGTAACCTATGTATGATAAGGTGTGGTTTTCCACTATATAACCTGTAACTTCTTCGTGCATGAAGAGCTAGCTCCCTGTCTGTTTGGTTCTATGGGAGCATCTGAGACTTTTGCATATAACAAATGTTGTTTTCCCTTGCAAAGCGGTGCTGTGGTTGTTTGGCCTTCTTAGGTTATTTTTAACATACAGGTTTTGGGTCACGTCTTTCTACAAATAGTTGGAGTTGGAAGTATATTTTTGGGAAGATTTTATGCAGTTTTATACGCCAGACCCTCAGATATGAAGAGAGAGGGATCAGATGCATTAATTGGGAGTACTTGACCTTGGGCCAAAGCTTTTATGCACCAATCATATCAGTGTGAACCACCTAACTTTATGACCAGGTCAATCAGCACAAACTACTATATTGCGTTCTGACTCTATGGCTTTGTCTATGGCTTTGCTCGATCATATTCTACTTCTACTGACAAAAGCCCCCAACATACTACCGCCTATGCTAACTGTTGATAACAATTGAATGATTGCAGGGATGCATATATGTCTGCATGTCTAATATTGATTGAGGAGTCAACGTGGCCCCTTCTATTTTCTAGCAAATTGTGGGGCAAAGATTATATACATGTAAACTAAACTTTCTAGGTGTTCTTACAGATTTTACAGGTAACTTGAAATGAAGCATAGAGCATGGACTAATTCATGATCAGCAGAGCAGTAACTCCTTTTGGGGGGCATGGTAATTATGATATCAGCACCTTTTGGGTACCACGGAAATTTGAAATAAGGCAAAGTTAGTACAGTATTTGAACAAAGTATGTACTTAAGATGAAATTATCTTTTTAAAATGATGGTTGGGATGTCTGCAATTCTCAAGTCTGGGCACTTGGATACTACGCACTAGTGTTTTTGAATATTCTACCTTGTTAAACTATGACCTCTTGTTTAAATGGTTATGGGTCTAATCTGTACACTTTTTGACTTCAGCATTTTCTTCTCCATTACTGGGCATGATTTGGAGGAGCATATTTCTATTGATACTAGTCCCTCTCTTTAAACATGCAGCAAGTTTCCCTTTTCAGTAATTCACTAAAAGGAACTGTGGGTTGCACAGTAAATGACTGTTGGATGGAATTAACATACATCAATCTTTGTATACATCTCAGATTCATTGATTCTCTTCGGGCATCTGTATGTGTGTCAACTTAGATACACTTTAGAATTCATCACTGAATTAAAATGTAAGGAAATCAGTTTGATACCCTGATGATACTAGTAGTACTAGTCGCACAATAGGCACACATTGTTCATAGGTGCATGTAGTTTCACATGTGACATTACTATCTTCTCAAACCAGTAGTTTTGGATAAGGGACAAAATGTGGCCCCATGGCTGTAGCAATTGGAGACATACTAATTGTCATGTATAAGAATCTAAAGACTTACCTAGTTCTGAAAAGTCGGAATGCCAATCTGACTATTCACTATCTAGAACGTTTTCTACTTTTAGAGTATCTTGTGCTATATTCCTCTACCTTCAGTTTGGGTACTATCTTCTTATTATGCAATGTATCATGCAGTTAAGAAAGCAACTTTTCCATAAAAGGGAACAGAAAGCCCTTCAAGTGTCCTGATCTCCCTGTGATTAAGGGATCACCATGTATGTGCCTTGGGCAACAGGTACACAGTTTTATGATGTTTTAGAATGAGGATTCCACAATAAGTTGCTTGTATCTTTAGTGGTAAATTTGCTAGTCACATCTTCTAGTATTATATTTCTGAATGTTTCTATTTGATCAAGGATGTTTATACAGTTTCTTATAGCAGCCATGATTGTTATCTTGTTGCTCAATCTCGTCTTCAAAGTCCACGATATTTATGATTACCCACTACACCAACATATATTTATAAACAATCTGTTTTACAGTTTGTCAATTACTACTTAAGAAATACTTGCTTAAGACTTTCGCAATACTTCCTCACCAGTGTTGTGTGTAAGAGGATTCAATTCAGCACTACAGCTAAGTTAACGCCTAGTCTAGAATACTGAATGAAAACCCTTATTGATATATCTTTAGGTCCAGTTCATGCGTTCTGGATGACTACCCTTATATAACACCCCTCTCTTGGAATCCCCCTGACCCCACTGAGCCAAGAAGTAGTTCTGTTTTGCAAGTTAAAAGGGTTTATTTGATGATTTAAACAATAGATATATATATGACACTTTATAATAAATTAATAATTGAATAGCACACTTAATCTGATATGATAAAGATTGACAACAGAGAATCTGGCACTAGCACACTTCTTTATAATTACTAAGGAGTTGAGATGAAATGGATAAGGTAGCACACTGGTAATTAGGAACAAAAGTATAATGTGGTAGAGGATGCTTTATGTAAGCTCAGGTGGATGCAATATTCAATGAATGCAGTACAGAAAATACTCAATATGATTTCAACCAAACAATGTAATCACTTTTCTCTGGCTATTCACTCCCCCCCTCTTTATGCAATGCAAGGAAATGGGAGGAAGCACACAGTTCTCAGAAATGCAATCAATGTAATCAGTTCAATCCAGCAAGCTTAGACAACAGAAAACAGAAGGAGTTTTGAAAACACAGGCCCAAATGCTTTGATATGTGCTAGCAATGGATGAGAAATATGCTGGAAATGCTTTTTAATTCCCTTTCAGAGGTTCAGGGTGAGTGGTATCTAGTTAATATTAGTCCAGGCTCACACTAGCAATGAGGCAGGGATAGTTAACAGGTTAAACGAATTTCTGACAAATGGAAAGCAGGCATCAGCAGTTTTTTTTTACATGTGAAGAAATTGCAAATCGCGGCAAAATTCGCGGATGCGCCGAGCGCTATTACAGAGGAACCGCAAGGACAATCTCTACCGTTTTGGGGTCCTGGGAAAGCCTAGGATCTCAGGTTCCAAATGAAAGTTATTGCAAGTCTCTAGCCCAAACGGTTGCGGAGATATGAGCAATTTAGTAAAGGTCGTTTTTGGTTTTGCCAATTTTAAACGCACACTTTGACAAGTGACAAATGTTACTAGAATTGACAGGTGACAGCTAGGAGGCAGTTCTACTTAGGTTAAATAGATTGAATTAGATGAATTTAAACTAAGAGATTGGTTTGGTACAGTTTGGCGGTACTCACAAGAGATTTTAAACAGGAAAGCGACTTGGTCACGGACTTCAGTCTGGTCAGGTCTCTCTGGGTACAGCACTGCTTTCTCTCTGGTCTGGTCTCTGCTAAGCACAGCACTGCTTTCTCTCTGGTCTGGTCTCTGCTAGGCACAGCACTGCTTTCTCTCTGGTCTGGTCTCTGCTCTGGATAGATTGAAGTCTCTAGTTTGGCTTTCTGGAGTTTGATGGAGGTAAGTATGGATTTTTCCGGCAGGGCTTCCAGCGGCAGATGAAATTAAATCTCTCTATGTGTCCTGACTCTCTGCTTTTATCTGTTTCTTGAGAATGGGTGTGTGTGTTGCATCACTAGACTTGCCCCTCTCATTCGTCATTGGTCAGGCTTCCATTCCTCCGCTTGATTGGCAAACTGAACTGTGAGTCAGATTGATGTCATTTTATGATCTCTTGAAACATCCTCCCTTTATCATCTGTGCACCCAAATATATATATGATCAAAATCCATACTTCAGAGTTACACAGTTGTTTGAAATTACATATACATGGTGTGGCTGAATTTAGCCATGTCTATGTCCAAATCTGCTCATTCTCGGAGCTTGCATTCAAAGAGTGTACATAATTGACTTTTTAACTGCTTTTTCAATTTCCGACATGGACCCAACTTTACATACATGTGTGCAGGGGGTAGGGACATTAACTGATAAAGTTTCAGATTTTTAACATGCACACATTTAGAGTAATATCCACTTTTCCGCTAAAACCCCCCTGAACATACCACCGGTTCCTACCACGTCTTAAACTGTGGGCAGAAAAATCACAAGAATTATGGTATCATTTATAAAATTTTCACATGTCCGCACTATGAATTATCCCCCTTTTTATAAAACCATATCCTTGCTGCAGGGGTGTGTCTTTTCAGGTCACATGGTACAGAAACCAGTCTTTCCAGTTTCTGCCAAGCCAGCTTGCTTCTCACAGGCAGTGCCCCTCCCAGCTTCTCCAGGAGGAAGCCACTTTTTACGACGTCTGTAATAAAAACCTTTGCCTGAGTGGAGAGGGCTTTGTTCACTCTCTGGCAGAGCACAGGAAATTCAATTATCAGATAGATGGCATATCCTTTGTGTGGGCAGCAAAAGGAACATTGGCCTGGGAACATAGTTGTGACTCAAGTTTCACTCCTGATGGGATCCGTTGCTAGGCAAAATCAAGTTCCTTAAGCCAGACCTTCAGCTAACTTTTTGTTGCTTTTAAAATAACTTGTAATTTTACACATGCAGCTAGAATGCTGATTCTAAGTGCAAAACTATGACATTTCAACAGTTACAAAGGCATGTGACACCAAACATAGGTCACTCATTTAATTTAACATTTTCGATTTTGGTGGTTTTAAATCCAGTTGCAGTTAGGCTTAAGCTGCTGACTCCATAGCATTTTTGTTATAAGCATTGTTTTTGGGCTCTTCATTTCCCAGATTTTGTAGGCACACAAAACTCCATTCTGCCAAATGTCTGCTGGTGTTCAGTGAATATTTTGCACATGTTGCAAGGTTTGAAATAGGCATTTTGCTTGCCTTCAGAAAAACACACAGTGGGTTTTAAAACGCCGGCTTTTGGATAGTGGTGGGTACTGGTACTGCACCCATTTTTGGGATTTTCTTGGATTAATGCATTCTAAACAGGAATGGTTCTTACATGGTAGTAAATCCTTGCTTAACATTGTTTTGATGGGGCTCCTTACAGTAAGATGGTTATGTGGAACCCCACAAAAAGGGTTGAATCTTTAAAGTGGTCCAATGAGTCACGATTTCAGCAACTTTTTGACATCAGTAAAAGTGGATTTTGTTAACAAAGACCTTTCTTTACCCTGGTGGGTGGCAAGTTAGGTAGCCATTTTGGTGTGCGCACAACTGCGCAGCTTTCCTGGATTTCGGCGCACGTGTGGGTTTTCCGCCATCTTGAATTTCCTAAGCCCACAGCACCAAATGTTGTAGCAGGGTAGCTTAAACGTGGGTCAGGACACCCTACAAGCCCCCCCACGTGACTGCACTTTGAGTTTGGGTCGATGGGGAGTCGCGTGCCCAAGGGTTTTGACCCACGCACCGGTCTGTCCGCATAATCTTCTTCCTCTTCTGTAGATGGCACCGTTCAGCATCTTCTTCTCCATCCGGTCAGATCGATCAGTTCTCCTCGCCGGTCCTGATGGGAAGATTGGGCGGTACCCCGGGCCCGTTGTGTCTTTGCTCCCGGTCTCCGGATCGTCCTTCTTGGTCATCCTTCATGGTTTCATCTCTCCTAGGATGATAAAGGAAGAGCGGCAATATCTACTCATAGACGATTTTTTTTTCCACCACTGTTGAGATAGTGGGGCAGCATATGCATTTCATCGTAACGAAATATTACATTCTTATTTTGAAAAAAAAAAACAGCATCACTAGAGACAGTTTCATGTAAATCACAATATTTTAGAGACTAGATGTGGTAGGTTTTATGATTGGAACTGAATTAGTCTGATACAGTACCCGCTAGGATTCCAGAGGATTCCTCCAGTTGTTGCAGAGTGTGCCTGGGATGGCAACATTTCAACTGGTTTATGTGGACCCACTTGTCTTCCCCCTCTGCCGAACCACCTTTGGGGATGCGGATCTTGTAGGCCACAGGGGAGATCTTATCGACGATCTCAAAGGGTCCCTTCCATGTAGGCAAAAATTTGCGCTGCTTGGCCTGGTTCCTTTGGAAGTTGTATAGATAGACCCGGTCTCCCACCTGATATTCCTTCCTGGAAGTTTTCAGGTCATAATGGGTCTTCATGCGATCAGTCGATCTTTCTAGATTCCGCTGATCATAAGCAAAAGCATGTTGGAGGTGTTTCCTTAAATTCTCTACATACTCATGAGTAGTGGAGGCATTTATCAGTGTCTGCTCTTGGGTCCTGTAGAGCAAATGCTGCGGAAGCACCATCTTGCGCCCAGTCATCAACTCAAATGGTGACATTTTGGTTGCAGATGAAGGGGTAGATCTGATGGCCATTAGGACCAGAGGTAATCGGATATCCCAACTTGGCCCAGAATCTGCCACAAACTTCTTTAATATGCTCACAATTGTCCGGTTATATCTCTCTACTGCCCCAGAAGAAGCTGGTCTATAAGCAATATGCAGCTTTCTCTTGACCCCCAGTATCTCCCACATCTTTGTCATTACTTCACTGGTGAAGTGGCTACCTCTGTCTGACTCAATCCTTTGAGGTAGACCAAAACGGGAAAAGATGTGGTTAATCATCAAGGCAGCTGCAGTTTCCGCCTTGCAATTTGGGGCTGGGAGACATTCCACCCACTTGGTAAACAAGCATGTCACGGTCAACATGTACTTATTCCCCCTAGCCGAGCGAATCACAGGGCCTACAAAGTCGATTTGTAAATCTGACCATGGCAGTGTCATTCCCCTCTTTTGTAAAGGTGCCCGGTGTGTGAGGGATGTCGGCTGAAATTGTGCACACACAAGACAACCCTTCAAATATTGGTTGAGGTCCTGGCCCATATGTGGCCAGTATGCAACCTCTCTTAAGATTTCCAGTGTTGTGTGAAACCCCCTATGACCGGCGGTGGCCGCATCATGGGCGTGACTTAACATCAGGCTTCGGAATGAGGTAGGAACCACCCACTGATCGTGGCCAGCTTTGGATTTCCTTACCAGCAAACCGTCTTGATCCGGAACATTTTTGGACATTTCATCAACACTCTTAGGTCCTCTTTCCCAATGTAATCGGTATCCGTCAGGGGAAAGTTCTCAGGGTCCTCAAGGTGCTGGTAAAATTTACCAATAATTGGATCCCCCTTCTGAGCGGTAATCAAATCAGCATCAGGGGTCTCCTTACTCCATTGCGCAATTGAAAGGTCGTTGTGAGCATTTGTCTGGGACCTAGTGATAGCAGTGACCTGGATTTCCCCCAACAGGGACTCAATCTCAATTAGATCCCCTTGGATGGCCCCGGTTTTGGCCAGCTGATCAGCTAAGTCATTTCCAGTTTTGTCTGGTCCCTCTACTTTGGAATGACCCTTGATCTTTTTCCAATAGATGGTCATCTCATTCGAGGTGACCAGATCATCAATGTTTTGGATCAACTTCCCATGTTTCAAGGGTTTGTTGTTAGCACATAACATGCCTCTGGTTTTCCAATTAACCAGGTGCTCCACGAACCCGTTCCGTACATAATCCGAATCTGTGATTATGACCAGTTCGTGGAGTTGATGCTGGACAGCAGTGAGGATGGCCTGATGCACAGCCATCAATTCTGCCACCTGACTACTTCGGGGACCAATTTTGTATCCAGCGGAGGGTTCTGGGGACTCATTCACCCATGCATTCCCTACGCCGGCCACCAGTTCTTTCTCCCCGTTGTTGTCGACATGGTAAGAGCATCCATCCACATACACAGTGGGCATTCCCTCACACTTGTCTTCTTCAAAGACTTTGTGGGGGGAATTAAGGTAGGCCTCCATGTTGTCCTTTATTTTTAGACTTTCGTCCTCGAGACAGTTTTCTCTGGCACAATCATGCAAGTCAGCCAGACCTTGCGCGAGGGGACTCTTCTTGTTTTGGCCATATCTGACCTCCACAGGAAAGCCTTGCATTGACAGAATCCAGGAAGTAATTCGGGAATTACTCACATTTCCGGCCCGGATTCTGTCACTTTGGAGATATTGCAGAGGCTGGTGTGGAGTCTCCACTATGATGTGCTCCCCCTGGATAAACGGGCGGTAATTCTTCAATGCCCACACCGTTGCCAGGAGTGCCTTCTCACAATCGTTGAATTTTTCCTCCACAGAGGATAAAGTTTTGCTCGCATAGGAGATTACTTTATTGACCTTGTCATGCTTTTGATATAATACTGCCGTCAAGCACGTATTAGAGAACCCCGTCTCCAGGAAGAACTCCTTGTTTCTGACAGGGTAAGCTAGGCAAGGCGCTTGTGAGAGGCTTCTTTTGAGTTGTTTTACTGCCTCGGCTTGTTCTGGACCCCATTCCCACTTGACCCCCCCCTTCAGGAGATGAATCAGGGGTCTGGTGATCTCTGCGTAGCCCTCAATGAACTTTCTGCTGTAATTAGTCAGTCCAAGGAGGCTCCTTAGTTCCCGCAGAGTTGTGGGGTCTTTCAGTTTCTGAAGTGCTTCCACTTTCTTTTCCTGGGGACAGAGACCCTGAGGAGTAATCTCATGCCCCAAGAAATTAACACGGGTTCTACACCACTGTGCTTTCTGAAAGGAAAGTTTTGCTCCGGCGGCCCTCAACTGTGTCAGAACATAACGGATCTCCGCTATGTGTTCCTCCACAGATGAACTTTTGATGAGGACATCATCTACATAAGCCAGGTTACCCCTCGCACCCAGGTCGGGCATGGCCTTATGTAGGAAAATGTTGAATTCATTGCCGGAGTTGAGGTATCCGAAGGGAGTCCGGGTCCATGTGTACTGCTGGCCCCCAAAGGTAAAAGCCAGTTTGTATTGGTCCTCCCTGCTGACAGGCACGGTCCAGTATCCATTGGTCAGGTCTATTGCAGTGAATACCTGTGACCCCTGGATCTGGGCCAGCCCTTGGTCAATGTAGGGCAGAGGCCATCGGGAAGTATGGACCCGTTTGTTGAGCTCCCTGAGGTCGGCACAGAGTCTCCACTGGCCGTTTGGCTTCAATATTCCCAGCACCGGATTATTGAAGGTGCTGTGGACTGGACGGATTATTCCCCGGGACTCAAGGTTCTTAATTATTTCAGTAAGGGACTCCATTGATGCGAGAGGCAAGCGATATTGCTTCACAAACACAGGAGTCATGCCAGGGTCCGTGGGGATTGTTGTTGTGTGGATGTCAGTGCGACCACAGTCATATGAGTCTACCGCAAAGAGATCTTGGAAATCCAAGAAAACTTGTTTCAACTTTTGCTTTTGTTCCAGAGTCACACAGGCATCAGCTAGGTTGACTCTCTCTTCCACCATCTGCCTGAAGCCTGGAAAGACTTCTGGTTTGGCTATCTCCGCGGCCTCCTCCAGCTGGGTGGAGAAGTCCCTGGTCAGAGTGCTGATTTGGACCGGAGGCTTCAGGTGGGAAAGGCAGCCCTCATGGACTTGGAAAATCACCTCATCCCTCCTGAAGTCACACGTCACATCTTCCTTACCATAGAGGCAGGAAGTGTACACCAGGAAGTTCCCCCCATGCCGGGTGAAAATCCTGTCTGGTGTTGTATTGTCCTCACTGTCACTGTCAACACAGTCCTTGGGGATTGGTCCTAACAGTTCATTTACAAGATCAATGGAGAAATGTCGGTCATCAACCGCCATTCCAATAATGGTGCCTGCGGCTAGAGTAATACTCTTTAAGTCGCTGTTATCCACCTCTATTAGAATGGGGTCATGTTCTATGTTGACTAATGGAGTCGGGTTTACCCCCAACCCTTGCTGTTGGAGAGAAGCATTTAGATGTATGTAAGCATCAGGGTTTTTCAACTCTTGTCCCCTTTTAACTTTCACTTCCAGGGAGAATTGTCGGGTCCTTTCTGGGATGGTGACTTCCTCTTTAACCTGAATTTCAACTGCATAAGGTAGCAATTGAGCTGACCTAAACGCTTTTTCTGGATCATCAAAGCCCATGGGATTATCCGCTAATCGGGACCAAGCTTTGAAGTTTATTAGGTCCAAACTAATGGCAAAGCGATTGAGAATGTCACTGCCTAAGTAAAAGGCGGCAGTGACGTCTCGCACGACCCAACAATTATGGACTATGCTCTTGTTGCCAATGGAGATTTTGAGCATACACCTGCTTGGCAGGAGATGTTTGGAATTAGGTGCTTCCAGGTCCATTTCCCATTTGTCTATCAGTTTGAAGGTGGGAATGGCTGGATCTTTTGGGAGTTGGCGAAACATGGCTTCGCTGATGAAGCTCTTACCGTTGTTCACACACACTCGAGCGAGAACAGAGTCCTTCCCATCATTTAACTGAACAGGGATGAACAACTGCTCTCCAATTTGCTGAATATCAGCCAGGCTCTGAGCTGATTTCACATTTTTCTGGACTATAGGAGTGGGAGTTTCAGATTGTGGATTAGTATAGAATTTCAGAGTGTTTCCTTCCAGCGTGGAATACCACTTTAGACTGGAAGGAAGGTTGATTTTCAGAAATAGAGAGGACCCCCCATCACCAGTCTGTTGTCCTACTGCTATTACTGTCACGTCTGGAATTTGGTTGTTCTGGAAGTGAAATTCTACTTGGTCAGATTTTTGTTCAACCATGTGGCAGGTGCCGTTTAAACTAACATGGTTGACACTCTGTTTTAATTTTATCGGTCGGCTAGTCTGGGTCCAGAGGACCTTGTTTACGCAATCTATTAGGGGTGACAACCTTCTCAGGAGGTCATTCCCTAGTAAACAAGGGGTGCCCTCTGGGGTCACAACTATGACCGGGTGTTTCAACTTATGTCGCCCAATTTTAATGTCCAAGTCTGCAGTCCCCTCAACGGGAATTTCCTTCCCGTCAAAGTTCTGTAGTTGTCCAGGAAGAGAGGCGAGAGGAATTTGGTAATTCTCTCCCCTTCCTGCATTCAGTTCGTCAAAGGCCCTTCTGGACAGAAGGGTAGCTTGAGATCCAGTGTCCACCAGTGCCAGAATTGTACCCTGCCCCTGTACTTGTACCGGGGCATAATATCTTCCCTCCTTCTCCTCAAGGGGGCACAGATAATGTACATTTTTGGACAACTGGTGGGCTAATTTTCTGGTTTTGGACATCGCTAGCGAAGAGATTTGGGCAGAATTCTGTGGAGAGCCTTGGGAATCTGAAAGAAAAAGTTGGCAACTGGAGATCAGAGCCATTGTGGGTTCCCCTGGTTCCGGTTCTGGGCCGCCCCCCCCTTTTTGGAGGCAGTCCCCAGGATGGGTTTGAACCAGGGGATTTTCTTGCTGTTGGTTCTGGGATGAGATGGTGGGCGGCGGTAGCTCAGTCTCCACATCTCCCCAGTCTGGATTTGCATCCCTAGGGACCCATTTTTCTTTGGGAGGAGTTCCCCCCTCTCTGAAGGAGAAGATCCTTTTCTCAGGATCCTCTGAGGATCCCTCTCCCTCAAATTGGAAGATCTGTACCTCCTCCTCAAACTGAGTCTGTTTGGGTCTTTTGTTTCTCCTACCCCCCCTCTGCTCCTTAGGAGGCAGACTTTCAGGGGCAAGAGATTTCGTTTCCGGTTCCTGGGTTTCCAGGGGCTGTTTACAAGTGAGGAAGGAAGCTTCCTCCAAGGCTTTACACCCCCCTTCCCTTTGTGCCTCCTCCCTGGGAACCGGTGAGTTATCGGGGTGCTGCCCCCGTCATTGTTCTGGAGCACCAGGTCCAGAGTTGGGTGCGTTCTGCGCCGGCATGCTGATCTGAGGGCTCTGCTGCGCCCTCAGTATATGACCCATATCCCGCGCCATGTTTTGAACCTGGCGCTCTAACTGGGAAACCCGCTCAGGCTGATACGGGGCCCTGTTTTCTCCCCTGGGCTGATCCCGGGAAGGGTAGCTATCCCTCCTCTGGTAATACCCCGGGTT
This sequence comes from Ambystoma mexicanum, assembly GCF_040938575.1. Classification (NCBI taxonomy): domain Eukaryota; kingdom Metazoa; phylum Chordata; class Amphibia; order Caudata; family Ambystomatidae; genus Ambystoma; species Ambystoma mexicanum. Next base: position 199,367,415 of record NC_090935.1, read on the forward strand.
GGGAAGATTTGGGTACCCCTCCACCCTTGGCCTCCCCTCTCCCGGATTCAGTGGTCTGGGCTCAGGGAATTGGGGAAAGAAGGATGGATGATTTTGGGGTTGGAAGTCGGGTGGATATCTGGGGAAAAAGTTCTGCCCAGGGTTTGGTAAATTTCTGCCCTCCTGTGGGAAGTTTGGAGGGAAGTTCCCTGGGTTAGGTGCTTGGCTGGATCCCCCCCCTTGGGCTGGAGGAGTCCACACATAACCCAGGATGGGTCTGTTACCTTTGTAGCGAGGACTTACATAGTCAGGAGAGCGAGGGACCCCATTTGTGGGGCTGCCTCCCTGGCTCCCTGTCTGCGACTGGCCCGAGGACCTTCTGGGCCTAGCATTATTAGGTGCAGGTAGGTTTTTAGGCCCCCCCATCTCCAAATCCAAAACGGGGGTGACCTTTACCTCTGCCACCTTGACAGCAGCAGGGGTGCTGTTGGCTTTGGGGTTTTTCTGGGCATTGCTTTTATTTTCTATGGGCTTCTGCACCTCATAGATCCGGGTAGCCTGTTCAATGACCCAGTCTAAAGATCTTTTCTCATGAAAATCTCTCACGAGCTGGGTCATTATATATTTGGGCAAGGCATGGAAAAATGTATTGACAAACTCTCTACTATCTGTGCGCACCCTTCTGGTGGTTTGCGCAAAAGCACGCTTTAACTCCTGCACAAATTCTCGTGGGGCCTGATCCTCCCCACATTGCAAATTGTAGGCCGCCTTGCGAGCCTCTTGAGGATTTCTGTGAACAGAAAAATGTTTCAGGATGGCCGCCTTATATGTGGACCATCTTAAATGATTTTGGTCCTCCAGCCCCGCAAAGAAACTGGAGTATTCCGGGGAGAATGTCCACTTTACATATTGAATACAGCTTTGGCTGTCCTTCAAATGGAAAGTCTCCATCATTTGTTCAAACAACTCTAAGTGCTCCCAAACAGAATACTTAGCGTTCTTATGGTAAGGCGTGATGACGCTCCTGATCGCCTTAATCTGCTTTAAGGGGTCCTTAAGCAAGGCCCTTTTTGCCTTATTGGCCTTTTTGGTTCGGGTAACCCTTGTCCATTCTTCCTCGGACTCAGAGGCACTGCTCCCAGAGGTTCCCGTCTGTTCTTCCAGGTTTTCCCGGATTCTGCGAGCCTGGGAATGGCTGGCAGAATGTGGGGACCTGGTCTCCTGTGTCCTGCGCAGTTCAGAGGAGTCTTCAGATTCCTCCTTGCTGCCAGGATTTGATGGGTACCCCCTCCACTGACCTAACTGGGCAGAGGTTTTCAGGATGCCCTTAATGGGCCTACTCTCCTGGGGTTCCCCATTGAACTGTACTGTACTTGGGTGCCCATACCCGGATGCCCACCCCTCCATTCCTGAGTGGTACTGGCCTATGAGCCCCATACTCTTAGCTGGATAGTAATCTGCCATCCCTGCGGCCCTGTGCTCATGTGCGCCAGGGGACATGGGGGTGGTAGAGTCCAGGGACTGGGGGAGATGAAGGCCCCTGGTGTTAGGGCTCCTGCGGTTATGGTCAGGAATCTCTCTTTCCCAGCGGACCTCATCTCTATCCGCCCCTGCTCCCTGTTGCAATGCAAGAGCCTGCATTTGTGCTTTCAGTTCCTCTGTTAAGGCCTTACTCGACTCTATCAGTTTCTCCTGCATCGCTACCTGTTGCTGGAGCCTATCATTGTGTTGACAGAGGGCCTCATTCTCCCTCTGTGCTTCCTGGTTGGTCCTGGAGAACTGGGCCAGTCTTTGCTGCAGGAGGTTTACCTCCTGGGCAATGTCCCTACTGGCCTGCTCCTTTCTTGCTAGAGCATCTTCCACCCTTCTGGTGTGCTCTACCAAGTTCTGGTTTTCTTTTTGGAGATCACCCAGCCCCTGGTGGGCCAGGTGATTTTCTTCCATTTTTCTTTTTAAATGGCAGACTTCCTGGCCTAAGGCGTCTCTTTCCTGACTAAGAGCCTGCATTTGTGCCGCCAGGTCGTCCCTTTGCCTTTGGAAGGCACCAGCTTTCTGGCGCTCCACATCAAACTCTGCCTGGGTATCCAGGTCTTTCAAGATCAGCTTGTTGCTCTCTACCTTCACTCTATCTAGATGACTTTGCAGGGTGGCTACCTGCTCCGTGCATGCCCTGTTAAAGTCTAATTGTTGCTCCAGCTTTTTCTGGCTTTGCAGTAGGGAGTCCAAACCTTCTTGGTGTTCCTTCTGCAAGGCCAGAAATCTGGTATCCTGTTCTGACTTTTCCTTTTGCAGCACATCCATATCCTCCTTCATTTTAGTGATGTACAGTCTGCTGTCATTTTCTGACTCCTGGCTCCTCTGCAGCCTCTGCTCAGAAGAGTCCAGATCAGATTGGACCTTCTGTAATGCCATCTGTTGCCTATTTGCCAGATTTTGGCTTTCAGCACATCTATCCTGCATGTCTCCCATATATAGGTACAGGTATGCTGCTATCCTGGCAATCTTATTGTGTTCCTCTTTGGCTTTAGGAGCCATATATAGTTCACTCAGGGCCACATGTAAGGGACCCTGATCTCTATATATATCTGACCCTGTTTCAGTGACCTGTTGTGTGATGGCCTGCAACCACACATCCTGGCCCTGTTCGGTCCATTCACCTCTCACAAATAGCTTATGCAAGAGGTGCTCTCTGGCTATTTTCATGTCTACTAAGGTCGTCATTCTAGAGATTGGTCTCTGTCCTGACTTACAGAAGTTTGTATTTTATTTTTGCAGAACAGAACTTTTCTTGGAGTGTCCCTTTTGAGGAATGCTTCACAGCGTAATGCAGCGTGGTGATCCGACTGGATGTATGTATCCCGTCAGTTAGCACACTGTATTAATCTGCACAAATGGTAAATCTAACCCAACGTCTCGGCTCGAGCCCCCACTTTGTAAGAGGATTCAATTCAGCACTACAGCTAAGTTAACGCCTAGTCTAGAATACTGAATGAAAACCCTTATTGATATATCTTTAGGTCCAGTTCATGCGTTCTGGATGACTACCCTTATATAACACCCCTCTCTTGGAATCCCCCTGACCCCACTGAGCCAAGAAGTAGTTCTGTTTTGCAAGTTAAAAGGGTTTATTTGATGATTTAAACAATAGATATATATATGACACTTTATAATAAATTAATAATTGAATAGCACACTTAATCTGATATGATAAAGATTGACAACAGAGAATCTGGCACTAGCACACTTCTTTATAATTACTAAGGAGTTGAGATGAAATGGATAAGGTAGCACACTGGTAATTAGGAACAAAAATATAATGTGGTAGAGGATGCTTTATGTAAGCTCAGGTGGATGCAATATTCAATGAATGCAGTACAGAAAATACTCAATATGATTTCAACCAAACAATGTAATCACTTTTCTCTGGCTATTCACTCCCCCCCTCTTTATGCAATGCAAGGAAATGGGAGGAAGCACACAGTTCTCAGAAATGCAATCAATGTAATCAGTTCAATCCAGCAAGCTTAGACAACAGAAAACAGAAGGAGTTTTGAAAACACAGGCCCAAATGCTTTGATATGTGCTAGCAATGGATGAGAAATATGCTGGAAATGCTTTTTAATTCCCTTTCAGAGGTTCAGGGTGAGTGGTATCTAGTTAATATTAGTCCAGGCTCACACTAGCAATGAGGCAGGGATAGTTAACAGGTTAAACGAATTTCTGACAAATGGAAAGCAGGCATCAGCAGTTTTTTTTTACATGTGAAGAAATTGCAAATCGCGGCAAAATTCGCGGATGCGCCGAGCGCTATTACAGAGGAACCGCAAGGACTATCTCTACCGTTTTGGGGTCCTGGGAAAGCCTAGGATCTCAGGTTCCAAATGAAAGTTATTGCAAGTCTCTAGCCCAAACGGTTGCGGAGATATGAGCAATTTAGTAAAGGTCGTTTTTGGTTTTGCCAATTTTAAACGCACACTTTGACAAGTGACAAATTTTACTAGAATTGACAGGTGACAGCTAGGAGGCAGTTCTACTTAGGTTAAATAGATTGAATTAGATGAATTTAAACTAAGAGATTGGTTTGGTACAGTTTGGCGGTACTCACAAGAGATTTTAAACAGGAAAGCGACTTGGTCACGGACTTCAGTCTGGTCAGGTCTCTCTGGGTACAGCACTGCTTTCTCTCTGGTCTGGTCTCTGCTAAGCACAGCACTGCTTTCTCTCTGGTCTGGTCTCTGCTAGGCACAGCACTGCTTTCTCTCTGGTCTGGTCTCTGCTCTGGATAGATTGAAGTCTCTAGTTTGGCTTTCTGGAGTTTGATGGAGGTAAGTATGGATTTTTCCGGCAGGGCTTCCAGCGGCAGATGAAATTGAATCTCTCTATGTGTCCTGACTCTCTGCTTTTATCTGTTTCTTGAGAATGGGTGTGTGTGTTGCATCACTAGACTTGCCCCTCTCATTCGTCATTGGTCAGGCTTCCATTCCTCCGCTTGATTGGCAAACTGAACTGTGAGTCAGATTGATGTCATTTTATGATCTCTTGAAACATCCTCCCTTTATCATCTGTGCACCCAAATATATATATGATCAAAATCCATACTTCAGAGTTACACAGTTGTTTGAAATTACATATACATGGTGTGGCTGAATTTAGCCATGTCTATGTCCAAATCTGCTCATTCTCGGAGCTTGCATTCAAAGAGTGTGCATAATTGACTTTTTAACTGCTTTTTCAATTTCCGACATGGACCCAACTTTACATACATGTGTGCAGGGGGTAGGGACATTAACTGATAAAGTTTCAGATTTTTAACATGCACACATTTAGAGTAATATCCACTTTTCCGCTAAAACCCCCCTGAACATACCACCGGTTCCTACCACGTCTTAAACTGTGGGCAGAAAAATCACAAGAATTATGGTATCATTTATAAAATTTTCACATGTCCGCACTATGAATTATCCCCCTTTTTATAAAACCATATCCTTGCTGCAGGGGTGTGTCTTTTCAGGTCACATGGTACAGAAACCAGTCTTTCCAGTTTCTGCCAAGCCAGCTTGCTTCTCACAGGCAGTGCCCCTCCCAGCTTCTCCAGGAGGAAGCCACTTTTTACGACGTCTGTAATAAAAACCTTTGCCTGAGTGGAGAGGGCTTTGTTCACTCTCTGGCAGAGCACAGGAAATTCAATTATCAGATAGATGGCATATCCTTTGTGTGGGCAGCAAAAGGAACATTGGCCTGGGAACATAGTTGTGACTCAAGTTTCACTCCTGATGGGATCCGTTGCTAGGCAAAATCAAGTTCCTTAAGCCAGACCTTCAGCTAACTTTTTGTTGCTTTTAAAATAACTTGTAATTTTACACATGCAGCTAGAATGCTGATTCTAAGTGCAAAACTATGACATTTCAACAGTTACAAAGGCATGTGACACCAAACATAGGTCACTCATTTAATTTAACATTTTCGATTTTGGTGGTTTTAAATCCAGTTGCAGTTAGGCTTAAGCTGCTGACTCCATAGCATTTTTGTTATAAGCATTGTTTTTGGGCTCTTCATTTCCCAGATTTTGTAGGCACACAAAACTCCATTCTGCCAAATGTCTGCTGGTGTTCAGTGAATATTTTGCACATGTTGCAAGGTTTGAAATAGGCATTTTGCTTGCCTTCAGAAAAACACACAGTGGGTTTTAAAACGCCGGCTTTTGGATAGTGGTGAGTACTGGTACTGCACCCATTTTTGGGATTTTCTTGGATTAATGCATTCTAAACAGGAATGGTTCTTACATGGTAGTAAATCCTTGCTTAACATTGTTTTGATGGGGCTCCTTACAGTAAGATGGTTATGTGGAACCCCACAAAAAGGGTTGAATCTTTAAAGTGGTCCAATGAGTCACGATTTCAGCAACTTTTTGACATCAGTAAAAGTGGATTTTGTTAACAAAGACCTTTCTTTACCCTGGTGGGTGGCAAGTTAGGTAGCCATTTTGGTGTGCGCACAACTGCGCAGCTTTCCTGGATTTCGGCGCACGTGTGGGTTTTCCGCCATCTTGAATTTCCTAAGCCCACAGCACCAAATGTTGTAGCAGGGTAGCTTAAACGTGGGTCAGGACACCCTACATGTGAAAAACATCACTGCTCTTTTGGTAAATATCTATGTTATGTTAAGTTATGTTATTTGTTTTTATACTGCACTCATCAAAACTGTAGTGTTCATAAATTGTTGTGTCCTGTTCAAGCAGGTGGAAAGTTTGACCATGCCCAGTGTAAAGCTAGACTATCGTTCATGAGGTAAAAAAGGAAACTGGCCCAGGCAGACATGAAATGAGGTAGAGTGGGAAAGGTCAGGCAGACAATAAATTACACACTTGACTCACACTATGTAGGGAAATATAAGCATAAAGGCAAGTGATAGTATTTGTTGAGGTGAATGCATAATTGTGGTGTTTTGACCAGAGGAAAATGTAATAAAAAGAAGAGATGAAGGCTTCCCGGCAACATTCTGATATAATCATATTGGGTGCAATCCATGTATGACCTTGAGGTGTGCTCAGGATAGCCTATGACTTGTGTGGTCTACTAACTTGATAACCTTTTTTGGATTACCTCCTGCTGATTGACATAAGTGTTCTGCTATAGCTGAGCTGGTGGATTGAGGTGTCAGAGCCACTAACTGGCTGCATGCAGAATGAGTGCTAGGGACACAATAGGAGATATTGACAAAAAAGACCCCCACCACCAGATGTGGCCTGGGTGCAGGAAGCAGAATGTGTGCTGCCCTTCTAAGTAATGTTTTGGTAAATTGACCACTGGAATCCAGTATGAGAGAATTAAATTGGAGGAAAGGTTGAAACATAATGGATGGCTTGTTTGATAGGTCAATGGAGACATGCACATTTAGGAAAACACTCAATTGGGCAAGTGTCTTTTATAAGACTTGTTTGCAGAAATGGCCTGGAATCTTAGGCACAGGCTTTGCCACTGCCTAGGCATATTAACGTGGTGCCCAAAGAACAGGAGTGCACATGCTTTTCAAGTTACTTCTGAAACTCTGAACCGCCATGAACAGCCAGTCCATGCAGGCAGAAACGATGGAAGAACATTTGGGCATTCTTAAATGAGGATGGCTTTTCATTTATGGTAGCACTGGGAGCAAGGCCTTGGGCAGAGTTGTCTGAATGTTTGTGAGGCCTGCTAGAATATGTATAGAGATGTGTTGTGATTAAATTTGCATTCATCTGGTGCAAGTGACTAGAATCTTGAGATGGAATGCAGGGCTTAGAATGTTTATCTATGAGTGAGTTCCAGGTTTGTTAGTTGCAAGGATGCAAGCCCTGAGAGAGGATGCCGGTGGGTGTCCTATGTCCCCTTTTACTTACCTGACTCCAAGAACTGTATTTGACGTACCTGAACTTAAGTAAATAACTCAACAGTTCACTGGAGTGTCAGAGTCATTTGTGGCCAAACCCTGAACTCAACACTGGCGACGAGGATGGGATCTGGCTGTGCTCGGGGGACAGCACCAATAGGAGACACCCACCGCCCCCCCCCCTCTGAGAAGTGATCCTCTCTCAGGTAAGAGCGCTGGATGGCTGTGAGGCACTGCAAGTGCAGTGAGGGCAATAGAGGCCCAGACAGAGGTGCTACAGAGGCAGAGGGGGCAAGAAAGGCCCAGACAGAGATCTACGAAGGCACTGGAATAACAGAGCAGCTATGGATGTAAAGGTGCTGCATGAGGCAGTGGAGAGGTTCTGCCAGGGCAGTGAGGCGCTACAATGGGCAATGAGATGTTGCAGAGGCAGTGAGGCGCTGCATGAAGAGGTGCTGCGAGGGCAGTTAGGCGCTGCAACAGGCAGTGAAGAGGTGCTGCAGAGACAGTGAAGCGCTGCTAGGGGCAGTGAGATGCTACAGAGGCAGTGAGGCGCTGCATGAAGAAGTGCTGCAAGGGCAGTGAGGTGCTGCGACAGGCAGTGAAGACGCGCTGCAGGGGCAGTGAGGTGCTGCGTTAGGCAGTGAAGAGGTGCTGCGTGAGGCAGTGAAGAGGTGCTGCATGAGGCAGTGAAGAGATTCTGCAAGGGCAGTGAGGCACTCCAAGATGCAGTTAAGAGGTGCTGCAAGAGGCAGACAAGAGGCGCTGCAAGAGGCAGTGAGTGGTCACTGCAGAGGCTGTGAAGTGCTGCATGGTGCAGTGAAGAGGTGAGGCGCTGCGAGGGCAGTGAAGTGCTGCACGGGGCAGTGAAGAGGCACTGCATAGGGAGTGAAGAGGCACTTCAGTGACAAGGGTGTGCTGCAAAGGGCAGTGGGGACAAGAAGTTCTAGTGTTGAAAGGTACAACGGTCTGCTGTAAAGTGCAGTGGGCTCTGTGAGACTTATGGTTATTAGAAGGAGCTGTGAAGTTCTTTGGAGCAGCAAGGTTCATTCATTCATTGGCATGGTGAAGTTCAAGGTGGCAGTCTCTCATAAAGCATTTAAGAGAATTGAGACTGTACAAACATTCAGAAGAGTTGGAAGTTGTTAATGGATCTAGGAGGGGCCTGGGGCCCATGGACTGTGCAAACATCTGTTGCGCCAAGGCTACAAGCTATTGGTCATAGTGAAGGCAGCTGAGATCACTGACAAAGTTATCCGATGTCAGCGCTTACCTTTGACTGGAACCGAAGTTTGATGGGGATGGGAGCTCTGTGTTCCTCCGTTACTCTCTATGCAATGGTGAGGTAGGCGAGAATGCAGAGGTGCTGGCGATTAGAGTTGAGATACTAGAGCTGATATATATTAGTTTATTAGAGTGATGTTGTAGGTACATGTCTCTCTCTTTAATTGAGTTATGTAGTTTAACATATTTCTCTCCACAGGCGGACTACTGTCCATTACATGTGTTGCATGTGTAAAAAGGTGCAATGGTTGAGGTGAACCGTTGAGCGGACTACTGTCCATTACATGTGTTGCATGTGTAAAAAGGTGCAATGGTTGAGGTGAACCGTTGAGCGGACTACTGTCCATTACATGTGTTGCATGTGTAAAAAGGTGCAATGGTTGAGGTGAACCGTTGAGCGGACTACTGTCCATTACATGTGTTGCATGTGTAAAAAGGTGCAATGGTTGAGGTGAACCGTTGAGCGGACTACTGTCCATTACATGTGTTGCATGTGTGAAAAGGTGCAATGGTTGTGGTGAACCATTGAGCGGACTACTGTCCATTACACTGTCTGTATAAAAAGGGAAATGTTGTTCCTAGACTTTGGTGCCATTGTTTTGGCATATGTTGGTAGACATGTATGCGGTGATGTGTGAGTGAAATAAGATATTAAGGTTTTCAGTGTTTATTAAATAATCTTTAGAGTTATTAAGTTGATAACAGTGTTCATCATTAGCTGTTCTATGTAGGCAGATTAATATGTTCTCTCCACAGGTGGACTTTTAATTTTAATCCACAGATGGACATTGATGTTATTGTTAATAGATTTTGAAGTGGTGACAGGGTCTAAACCTTTTTGGAGTTGGTTGTGGTTATATATGAAATGCTTTGAATAATCTTTTGTTTTTCAGGTGGGACTTTACTGGACAAATCTTTTGATGAAATATTGATCTTGCCACCGATACTTTACTGTTCTTGTTGTTGTCCCTATAGGGGAAAGATGTGTTGTGATTAACTTTGCATTCATCTGGTGCAAGTGACTAGAATCTTGAGATGGAATGCAGGGCTTAGAATGTTTATCTATGAGTGAGTTCCAGGTTTGTTAGTTGCAAGGATGTAAGCCCTGAGAGAGGATGCCGGTGGGTGTCCTATGTCCCCTTTTACTTACCTGACTCCAAGAACTGTATTTGACGTACCTGAACTTAAGTAAATAACTCAACAGTTCACTGGAGTGTCAGAGTCATTTGTGGCCAAACCCTGAACTCAACACGATGGTAATGGTAGTGTGGAGATTGGATTCATCTTGGCCTGAGGCTGGCTCTTCTGGGAGTTAATAGCCTTGACTATCCATCTTAACCTTAGATGCATATACCTTATCTGGTTAATAAATGATAGCAGGTGGATCGGGCTCAGCAGGATTATAGAGTCTGATAATCAGTTTATCAGTTATCAGTTTATATGTTCAGTTTATATGTTCAGGTCAACATCTGGCATTATGGCCATTTGCCTGAAGTGAGTTATGCCAGAGTGTACTTTTTAGGAATGTTTGCATGTGGCATGCTTCATGTTACCTTTCCCAATGATTCACAACCCTTTTACAAGGAAACCTGACAATGCCAATATTATGCAGCAAATCACAACACAATATAGCATGACTTAAAATAATGTTTCATAAAGTGCTAGTATAACAAACCCAACAATAATGTCTAAAATTGAAGGGGGTGGGTGGGTTGGGGGTTGATAAGCAAATACACACATTGATCTAATAATAAATGAGTGCAGCTACCTTAAAACCAAAAATGACCTTGGGCAACAAAATAGACATTTGTAGAAGAAATGTAAATAAAACAAAAAGATGGAAAGAAGTAGAAAGAGGGTACACCCACATCAAGGCAGGAACACAACAACAATATTATGATGACATTTCCAGCAAATATGCATGGGAATTAAACACATACAAATGAACACTACGGGCCTCATTATGAGAAGTGCGCTAAAAACAGGGTAATTACCGGCATGGAGGAACTAGGTCCGTGCTCATTTGACAATGCAAATAGCGGCTGATTACAAGTGCGTGAGCACGTGCTAACCCTCATGCCGGTAATGGCCATACCGCCATGCTGGTAAAGGCCCTCCAACCCCCCGATAGCACCATCACGGGACCCGGCGATACCGCCTCCGCCTAGGAGGCACCCCTTAATACCGACCCGGTAATAAAATCATGCTAATAACGGGCTCGTAATACCGGACCCGGAAGTAACGTCATTGCGTCGGAATGGGAAATGCGCTGGTGGCCATCTTTAAAAACACAATCCATTGCTATCCTCCCGAACCACCAGTGTTGCACAGGAGAGACCAGGGCCTCCCAAATCAACATGTCCAAGGCAACCAGAAAATCAAACCCCCGCCTGCGCAAGAAGCGTTTTTCCGATGAGGAACTCAACATATTGGCGGACACCCTCACTGCCCATGCTGAGGACATAAACACCCCTTACATCAAAAAAGGAGGCGCAGCAGAGGAAATAGGAGATTTGGGAGGAGGTAGCCTGCAAGGTATCTGCAGTCGGCATCACTCCACGGACAGTCAAAGACTGCAAGGAAAGGTGGGATGACCTCCGCCTTAGGGTACGCAACATCCTGGCCAGCAATCAGAGGGAGGCCATGGCCACAGGCGGGGGTGCCCACTCCCCGACAAAACTAATGCGCTGGGAGGAGATGTGTAGTACTGTCACCCAGATGGAGTCTATCGAGGGCTTCGGGGAGATGGAGACGGGTGCTGAAACATCTGGAGATGGAGGTGAGTGACACTGCAGACCCCATGACGTAGCACAAGTGATCTGGAATAGAGTCTAGGCAAGGCAATGGATATCCCAACACACACACACATCAACATATCCATGTCCAGATGGAGGCCCAAACCCTGCCACACTGAAATGCATGCTAAGTGCCAATCCCATTACCAACAGACAGCCAACACACACTGACCATTCCCATGTCATACATCACACAAACCCCAATACAATGGCATGCCACCTGCCATGCAGCATTCCTGAATTGAGATGTCACGGCAAATGCCAATATGCCCCCCTTCAAACTACCCTGTGTGACACACCTGTAAGATATGAATGCATGATGAATGAAAATCTCTACAGCACCATATAATGCATCTTGCATGTAATACCATCACTGATGCCCTGCATCTGTTCTCCCCACCAGTCACCGATGGTGAAGATGCCAGTGAAGAACCACCCACAAGGGCATCCAGGTCCCGGCCAAAACAAATGCCACAGGCGAAACCACCTCTGAGGAAGCCTTGCAGCCCACACCAAAACGCAGGGCGAGTGCCCAGGCCATGCCCGCACATGAGGGCCCCACAGTTACGCCTGAGACTGAAACCACAGAGCTGGCAACACCAGCGGAAGGCGAGGCCAGTGACACCCATTCTGCAGAAACAAGTTCCGTGGGCGTGGCAGCAGCCACAACCCCACTGAGCGTCATCGAAACTGCAGCAGAGGAATATGTGGACGAGGAAGGCATGTCCACACTCCCCAAGCCCCCTGTCCACCCCCCACCCAACATTCAGGCCACACCCACCAGCACCATTGCGGATCCTGCACTCCACAGTTCAGACCTCAGCACCACCCCCAAGGCCAGCCCTGCAAATGCACGCCCGGTCACCGCACCCTCAACCACTGCTGCTCCCACCAACCTTGAGGCACGGCTAGCAAGGGTGGAGGCAAGAAAGGACTCCATGCTGGAACTTGTTTGACAGTATGTGGCGGAGGGAGAGGACACAAGGCGGGAGATAGCGCAGGCCATCGCAGGGAACACTGCTGCCATAAATGCTTCTGCTGTGATGATGTGTGACAGTCTGGGGCCGTCACGCAGGTCCTGACCTCAATACTGCAGCACATGCAGCAGCAACAACCCGCGCCAGCTGTGCCAATCACTACGGCATCCACCCCATCCACCACACCCCCATCCTCTACACACCGCTTCCTCTGCACCCTCCAGCCCTGTGCGTCTGACAAGGCGTAGTGCGAGGCAGTCAGAAATGCTATCCCCGGACACCAAGAAAGCACGGAAAATACTGTGGGATAACAACGGGAGTGGGGGAGATGGTGTCAGTGGTGTATAGGTGTATAAGGGGGTGTTCATTGGGGGGTATGGGGAGTTCATTGGGGGTATGGGAAGTTCATTGGGGGTATGGGGAGTTTTGGTGTTTTGGGGGGTAAGGGGGTAGCACTTTCCTGTAGTTTACATTAATACACTGGTGTGTAAAAAATAATTTAATGACTGGACATTGTTCATTTCGTGTGTATCCATTTTATTCATGTCAGTGCACAGTGCCCAATTCCCAACATACCCTGTGTGCATGTCCACATGGACCCAGTGCTCAGTGTAGCACTGGCACATATCCATCAATGTCCCTGTGGCTCAGAAGCATTCGTCAATCAGTGATGGGCGTACAGCACAGCCATCTTGTGCATCACGTACTGGCAGGGATGCTGCTTCTCCTCCGTCTTCATCCTCATCATCCACACCCGGTGCATGCATGTCAATGTCAGGTGGCAGTGGTACATTTCTCCGGACGCACATGTTGTGCAGCATGACACAGACTATGGTGATCTTTGCCATCTTCTCAGGCCTATAAAGGAGTGCTCCACCAGACCTGCTTAGGCAGCGGAACCGCGCCTTCAACAGGCCAAAGGTCTGCTCAATCACGACATGGGTACGGGTATGAACCCGATTGTACTCCTCTTCATGGCTGTTCCACGGGTTCTGCACAGGGGTAAGTAGCCACGGGTTCAAGGGATATCCTCCATCACCTGCATGCGAATACAAAGAGGTCTGTGTGAGTCACTCTGAGCTACCACATTCAGGATTCACAGCCATGGCCGCGGCAATTTGCTGTTGACATGCACATGGCATTGAACGGATGATGCAGGGTGATTACTTGCATGCTGATGCGGATGCACTGTGGATGCAGGACGATGTCTTGTCTTCCATGATTGCTGTGTGTACTACTCTGTGCATGATCACACTAGCCACATTGGCACAGTTGCAATCATATTTGGTCATGCATTGCTTGACAAACCCATAGTGGCCAGTTTGTGCGTCTTACATGTTGTCATTGATATACGGCATTGGTCCAATGTGTGGCAGTGATGTGTCATGTTCGGGTTGGGAGGTTCAGGTCAGGAGTTTATAGTTCTGCGTGCATTCTCCACTCACCGCCCATTCCCACCCTGTATGCATCCCCCCACCTCACAACCCCGAAGCACTACCATGGGCCAGTCAGGCAACTCACCAAGCAGCCAGCACGTCGTCCAGCATGTCGCTCGATGTGACGGGGTAGCGTGGAGTTATGCAGCACATGGCATCATGTGTAGATCCGGGTTATCGGGCGCAACAATGTGTGATGATCTTGCTGGAGTCACATACCATCTGCACATTGATGAAGTGGTATTGCTTGCGATTGCGGTACACCACCTCTAGGGCACCTCCAAACAGCCACAGATATGAGGAATAAAATTATGACAGTACAGACTGAGGAAGTACCTTGTATGATAGAGAATGGAGTTGCCACAGTCAAAGAAATGCAGGCTGAGTCCACGACCGAAGAGATTCAGGGGTGGGCCAAGGGCTCTGCTGAGTTAGATTTGGAAGGATGTTGGGTGGACAAGGAAACAAAGAACTGGATGTTGCCAAATTGTTACGTAACTGCAATGGTTATAATGGCGCATGGCCATACCCACATTTGCGCAAAGAAAATGGTACAACATGTATCCACAGTATGGAAGAATGAGCACATAAAAAAGAATGCAGAAAGGCTACTGCAGAATTGTATCACGTGCCTGCAACACAATGTAGGAAAGGGAACCGTGACTCCAGCAGGTAGTTTCGGCCCACCCTCTATGCCATTTGAGGTGGTCCATTTTGATTTCATAGAAATGGAAAGGTGCCAGAACTACAAGTATCTGTTAGTGGTAATCTGTGCATTCAGCAAGTGGGGGGAGGCATATCCTTTAAAAGACTGTACTGCCATGTCCACAGCAAAAGTAATGCTGAAGGAGTATTTCTCCCGGTTTGGGTTGCCTCGTGTCCTGTGGTCAGACAACGGCCCCCACTTTGTGGGCGCAGTAGTGCAACAGATCTGTGCAGGTCTGCAAATAGAGAAGCGATTCCACAGTTCCAGGCATCCCAGTTCTGCCGGGCTTGTGGAGAGACACAACGGAATCCTGAAGTCAAAGAAAATTTTCACTGGGAGCAAGTTGAGTTGGGTTGAGTTCAGTTGGGTGGATGCATTACCCCTAGCACTGTTGTGTATGCGCACGTCTGTGCAGGCTAAGACTGGGCTCTCCCCTTATGAGATTATAATGTATGGTGCGCACTGCAGCCTAGAAAATTATGTGAGGTCGAGCATCCTATGTTAAGCACTTACTGTGGACTTTTAATACAAAAGTTGCATTTGATTCATCAGCAGGTGCAGGAGGCGTTGCCGATGCGATATACAGGACCATGACACTCACTGGAGCCTGGGAGCTGGGTGCTAATCAAGAACTTTGAACAGAAGACAGCACTAGCACCCAGGTGGCGTGGCCCCTATCAAGTACTTTTCGCAACACAGACGGCCATCCGAATGGACGGACGTAAGGCATGGATCCATGCTACCCATGCCAAAAGGTTCCCAGTGTCACTGAAAACTTTGCCTGATCCAGACAACGAGAAAAAGACAACGGTCTCGGAAATGAAAGAAACTATTGCCAGTCCAGTGCCACAGCATCAGCCTGAGAGAGAAGTGAAAGTTGAAACAAAGCGCAAACGAGAAGTGAAACTCAAAACAGAGTTTGAGGAGGCTGCCAGTAAGGGGGAAGGGCGAAAGTGCCCCAACGTTGCTCAGCGGAAACAACATCACTGCCGAGCGACACAAACCCTGCATTGCAAACACGAGCAGAAACAACGCATCCCACCAGTTCTCGCGAATGCACCAAAGCCAGAGAAAGAAACTACATCATTGCCACGACGCCCATTGCTGCCCATCATTGTGCCACATGCTGACACTGAGCCTGACACTGGAAATGCAAGGGCACTATTCACGGATCATACATTAGCAGGAGTGAATCGATATAATCTGCGGCCTCGACAGGCAAAGTGATCCACAGATCTTTGGTGCTTTTCTTTTTGGCCTTTGGTTCTATTCACGGATGGAGTAGGAACCAGGGGCGTAGAGGAGAGAAGTGTGAGAATTATGCAAGTCGGACAATTCAAAACTCACGGCTCCTCGGTGTGCTTATAGAGTACCTGTTTCCTAAGCCAGAGCGGGACAAGCTGGATGCACATGGTACTCTATCAATAAAGAACTGTTCAAGAATCATCTGAGCAGTGGGAGAAAGAACAACTAATCTTGCTCGGGAGTGGATAAATGATTCAGGCTGTGAAAAGGCTGGGAGAATTGAACTGTGACATTTTTTGTTGAACTTTTCTGTCATCAAGAACGAGAGACATTCACGACGAACTTCGCCAGCAAGAAGAAAGACGATGAAGAACAAGTCAAGACCGGTTTCAGCCCCCTCCTGCACCCCTGCTGAAAAGATAATAGATTTAGAGACTGTAAATTTAGGGAAAAAGCAAGGTACTAATTTGGACATTGGTCCTATGTTTCTTAAGTATGATAGTACCAACAATAACAGCTATTACATTATGGTTCCTGGAGTACGTACACCCATTAGAAACACTTTTGCCAAAAACAGCTACTGAAAGCCCGGTTCATGTAATCACTGGTACTTTGTCCCCAATGGAAGAAAGACATAGAGAAGGTTACGACAGCAATACATTGTTTCTCATCATGAACTTGACCCATGCGGTGTTAAAGAAAAAAGATTGCTGGGTTTGCGCCCATTTACCACAGCACGGTGGGAAAGGGATAGGATGGTATGCACAACCATTGCCATTGATTTATTCCTGTGAATTAACGTTAAGTGCAATGTTCTTTGGGAAATGGAACAAGAGTAATACGGGTCAGCTAGATGAGACCAATATGAATGGATTTGAGGAAGTAATCATGAGACCTTTGGGTTGTTCCATATCCCAAAAAGCTCGCGTATTTGCACTAGAACCCGTGAGAAAGAATACACGAAAAATAACAAGACTAGATAGATTACATAGGCAAAATAGACCAACCCCGCCAGCAGAAAGAGCATCAGTAATGACATTTCGGATGAGGGATGAATGGAACAAAGATGCTCTGCCCCCTGCCTATGCAGTGGATCACAGCCCCAAAACTGCTCCCCTATGTCTACAGAAAAAGGGTTCCTATAAAGTAGGAACGTTTAGTAACTGCCTGAACGCAGTGGTTTTAAAACATGAAATAGAACCCGTGTACGTGGGAGACCCTGTTTATTTTATATGTGGAGAAAAAGCATATCCATGGTTACCTAGGAACTGGGGAGGTACATGCTACCTACTGCTTCCAGGAGTGTTCCTCTTGGAGACAGCAGAAGTAGCCAGACGAACAAAAGGTAGAACTCAAAGGAGTAGTGAGGATGGAATGATAGCAATGGATACAGCCAAATTATTTATACCGTTCTTGTCCCAAATAGAAAACTCTTACAATATAAGAAAACTGTCTGGAATATTAAAAAAACAATAGATTCCACAACAGATATTTTATTGAATATGACGTTAGAAGAAAAAGGAATAAGACAGATGGCACTTCAAAACAGGATGGCTCTCGATATAATATTAGTTGATCATGGGGGAGTTTGCAAGCTCGTAAAAACTGCATGCTGTGTGTATATCGATGTTTACTCCCCTACGATATTTAAAGCGATCCGGAAATTACATGTCATAAGTTCCACACTCTCTACTGAAGCAGGGGGTTGGGGGATAGAATCCTGGTTATGGGGATTTTGCGGTCTTGGGGATGGAAGTTAATTTCAATACTAATGATGGTACTTGGGATATTCATAACATGCTGTTGTTGCATACAATGCTTACCAATAATATGCACTGAAATAACTGATGGATGTACTAAGGGATGTATGCACATGGTGTTGAGAGTCAAACAAATGCATGGCCGGAATAACAGGGACACTAAGGAAACAAAAATAGTAAAACAATTAATGGCGATAGACATTAATGATGGAGATGATACAGATGCAGATACCCCAGAATCATCCTCAGAAGAGGAGGATACAATGAATAAAAAAGACGTTTGGCACATGGCCAAAAGGAGGGTTTGTCAATCTGGAAAAATGAATACCCTTCATTTGAATGATAGACGTAACGTGATGGCCGTGGGCCAACCATCTTATGCACCGAATTATAGAAATATAGACTGTTATGCTTGACCAACAAGCGGCCATTTTAAACGTAGCAGAATCGCCATTTTGCTTGTTAACCATTGCTCATTGCTTTCTGTCTAAAAACTGCTTTGCCACTTGCAATTCTTGCGGATTCTGCTTACTCTGCTCAACTGTTAACATTGTTGTCTGAATATGAAAGGACAAGGTCGGGGGACTGAAGAGTTGCCAGCCAGTCTCGTACGATGGTAGAATATGTTAGAATAATACAGTTAAAGGCTTGAATTATGCTTATTTTACGGCCCCCCTTCGCAAGACCCCTTAGAACGTGTCGGCTCCCAGGACACGAATAGTACCTCATAGATAGCAAAGCTTGGAATGTGGCTCTTCCCCCGTGTACAGATTGCTTCCAAGAACAGAACCACCGTGTTCTAAAAGATCCCTCCGCACTTTCTAAATTGCGCATTGTTACTAGAATAGACATCGAAAGCATTATGATCCTCATACTCGTCGGATATGTCCATCGTCATCCCGAGTTCAAAGGAACTTAATACAGAGGGGTGTTGAACATGACTTTGCTGATTGTATGATATGCATTTTGTATATATGTAACTGAACGTAATTCGCTCTCTTGCGTCCCTCGAGGTCTAGGAAACTCACGTCGCGGGGCGTGAGATCAGAATTGGCCAATTGATACTATCTTTTGATTGCAATAAACCCTAGCATTGGGAATTTGAAACCTTGTGTCTGGCGCATCTTTTCTGTATGGTCATTGCCTTGTTTCCATAGCACAAGGGACCCCTAGGGGCCCCTTTCACCTACTCTTCAGAGATCTTCTTATAAAGAAAGGATGACTCCAAGCAGCCCTACTTCATCCCCAGCAGAAATCCACCAACACCACTGCTATCACTATCTATTCCAGCAAACTAAGCTACCCTCACACTGTACATGTCAGCCGGGGTGCTGCCCTTTATACCGTTGATTACCAGCTAGGTTTGTGCTTTGGAAAGTAAATACATATAGACATACACAACATCATACCCAGTGTTTCATTTTAGAAGTGGGAGCTCTAGTGAATTAATTCTTCATGGATGGTCGGCATTACAGCTGCCCTTTCAAAAAATATTCTGCCCTTAGAAGTGGTTTTAGTGGTTTCTACAAGCTGACCAACTGTGAAAGATAGAATCTGTGAATGTTGATTAAAAGGTTAAAGAAAGGGACGGTCAAGAAACGACGAACAGGAAAAAAATGCAGTGATTGACAAGCATGTGGCACAAAGATCATGTGACTTTGAGCCACTTGTAACCAGGGGCCATTGTACAGAATCAAGACATCCAACAGAGACAATAGTCAGGATTCCCACTTGAATTCCCAGGAAGGACTTCCCATAGCTTTGGGCTAATGAAACATATTGACATGCCTACAATATAATAGACATTAAGCCTGGAAAGCAAAATAAACCTACTTATAAGAATGTAGTTGTATGGTCAGGGTGAATCTTTCATACACTTTACCAATATATTTTGGCCTCATTGTCCAGGTGTTACAGTGCAGAAAGTACAATGTTTTAAAAGAAAGTGACGTTCTTGTCAATTAGCAACTAAGGGAGGGGTTTAAGCTGTTTTGCCCTCTTAAAGCAATCACCAAGCAGGCAACCCGGTTTGGGGACAGTTGAAGTATTTTCAGTAATTTCCTTTTAGGCCAGCAGACTATCTGCAGCACCAACGTTTGCACCACATTCACTGTAATGTTGTGCATCCGAAGATATTGCATTTACTTGGGGGTTGACCTGTAAATTAGTAATCATGTCCGTCACATCTAGCCAGATAACTTGAACACCTCTGACTTGGGCCTGTTAAGGCATGGGTTTGCTAATTGTCAGCTAATACTAGGTGATTGTGTCTTGTAATGCTGAATTAGCACTCTTGTGTGACCTTTGTAAAGTTGGGCTGGAATTAGGAAGGACTCAGAGAATGTGCCAGATAACAGATGTACGTGCTACATTGTCGCTGAGGCGCCAACATTTTGTAGCAGAACGTTCAATGTGAAGTGGCATATAGACAAATGTACTTAGTGATCTGTAAACAATAAGACATCCCATTCAAAGTCATTGCCAGAGAGTATTGTGTTAAATAATGCTGTGCACTGCAGAGAAGTTACAATGAATTGGTGGGGTACGTTTTTGATTGGATTGCTTAAATTCATACCCACTTGATGCTTAAAATGTGTAATGTCTTCCCCTTGTTTTGGAGTCAGTCTTGTCGTGTTGTTAATGTGCGTAGGTTTGATGTGTTTACTGCATATTGAGTACAGGGTCACTGTCATGTTGCTTACTTCAAAGATAACATTTTGGAGGAACTATTTCTTTCTTGACCAACTCAAATTTTGTTACATTCTTGCTTCAATTTTCAGCTTCTTCTCCAAACCTGGAGCAACTCCCTTTAGCTGTTTTTTTTTCAATTAAAATGAAAGCAAAATGCGAAATTTCATTTGGAATTTCCAATAGAGAACCACTAATACAGGTGCTTCTACACTTTGCCTTCCTCTGACAGCGTCTCAGCAAAGAAAAAAAATGTAAGTTGAGAAAAGTCTATTAGTAAGCGCCACAGTGGGGACAGTTTGACGTTTGCATGGCAGAAGGTGCATGTACCCTTTAGTTATGACATCTAATAGATTCATCATGTAGCAACACAGACTGAGTGACAAATGTATGAGGTGCGAGGTAGGAGCTGAAGTAGGTGGAAGAAGGAATCAGAAACTTACTGTGGTAAATACGAGGTCCAGGGGTCTATATGGTGAGAGTGTGAACAGAGGATAGCACAGCGGCAATGCGCTGGTCTTGGAAGCAAGACCACGCAGAGCAACAGGGGTTCCAAACCTGTATCGCACTTCGAAACCAAACTCAGGTATGGTATTAGGCACGTTATAAAAAATCAATTAAATACATAAATAAATAAGGCCCTGATGGGGAGCTGCAGATCTGTTTAGCTCAGTCCCAAGAAAAATCCCCTTTCTGTCCCCAAAGAGAGAAGCCAAGTATAGAGACATCTGTGGAGTGCAGATAAACACTAATTCTATCCAGCTGCAGAGCTCAACGCCATTGAGAATAGAATGTTAGCTGTGGGGAGGACAAATTCGTGAGAATAGGGCACACGGTTCTGTGATGGCAACAGACCAGGCAAAGATTTTGAGTTCTACTGCCCTCACCGAAGGAGCAATCATCCCATTTGAATTACAAGTAGACGCAAAACTAAAGCAAATAAAGCCCTGAAATTGTTGTCCAAGAGTGGTGCCCTGGTCAGGTAATTACTGGGCACCTGGGGTGTAAAGAAGATAAGGGAGGAGCAGTGTCTTGAAGGTACCCTGATTTAGGATAGGAGGAGCAGAGGTGATGCCAGTAAAGTTAGTCCAAGGTCGGGGTGCAACTTGTGTGTGCCACGGCGTCTGGTATACTGAGACTTTCCATTGAGTTGGCCTCACCAGTCTTACTGTGAACACGGCTGTGTTGGAGTGTTGCACATCACGTGGCAGTCAAGATGTATTAGTGTTTCAATATACCTGTTAGCCAATGAACTAGCATTGAATAGTGACAATGTAGTGGTCCACAATCCTAGGGTAATGGGATTAGATAATATGTGGACAATCAGTCAAGGTACTATAGGGTGGTTTTAGCATGTAATAAAGGTGGCAGCCAATGAGGGTGGTGGGACGCCATTGTGACCTTTGAATGATAATATGAAGCTTTCTACAATATAACCTGTAACTTTTTGGGGTGTGAAGAGCTCCATTTCAGCTCAGTTTTACAGGACCATCTGTGACTTTTGCATGTTACAAATCCTGTTTTCCCTTGCAACGTGGGGCAGTAGTTGTTTGGCCTTCTTGGATTATTTTATCATACAGGTTTTGGGTCACGTCTCTCTACACCATTGGTAACCATGATACGATCCCAGACTTCCAGACCTCACCGTGCATCCTGGGTTGCGGCGTACATCTGCAGTGACCAGTCCCCCATTCACGACTTGAAGAGGTTTGCATGTGCTGGGATGCCAGAAGGCCTGCATGCTCCTTGGTGTGGGTCTCTATGCCCTGTTAGGCAGGCAAATTGACATAGACCGCGTATCGGAGGAACTCAGAAGAATGTATTAATGTAAGTGCAACTTTGTGGGAGAAAACAATGAGGGAACAGTGCGTGTGGAGTGAGTTGATTTTGAGCGTGTGGATTTTAAAAGATCACGTGGCAATATATTTTGTTTTTCATTAAGAAGAATGGTGATGTCACCGTAGTATAGTGTGAGAAGAAGGGGTATATGTAGGACCTGGGATTCCCCAAACTCAGCAAAATGGAATGTGAGATGGGGAAATTCCCTTGTCCTGAGTCAAGGGGACAGAGGAAAGGTCTAAACTATTGTGTAAATAAGTTTGATTTTCTTGTGTAGGTCCATTATGTGGTGTACCTGGGATCCCTTCACCTGGCATACATAAGGGGCCAGAAGTAGGTACATTCTCTCATCTCTAGGAGGAAGCTGAGGAATGGTCTAAACCATTGTGTATTTAATGTTGTTTTATTGAATTGTGGTTTAAGGTGTTTATGGAAATGTTGTAGTGTGGAGTGGCAGTTGTATGAAGAGAGGTGTGGTTCTGGAAGGATGTGGTGCGTGGTGAGAAGAAAGGGGAGGGGGAACAGTGAGTGTGGGCAGTGTTTGGAGGGTGCCATAGAACAATCCACTGGACATGTGTTTAGGGGAATGAAAAGTTGTAACATGTGGGTAACCAGAGGTAACTATCAGTACCACTATCCACTTAAATATATGTGTACCGTGGTACCAGGAAAATCTCATTAAGGACCATCACAAGTCAGTAGCTGATACAAGAGCATGGATGTATAAACCTTGCCCCGAAGAAGGAACTAATAATAACTCATTGTTGGGTCATATGTACACATATTTAGCTGTGTAGTGTAAAGGGATACCTGGAAGAATAGGCAGGACATTCTAGAGCTTTGGAGGATGGTTGAGGAGTTAGAAGATGTCCTTGATGACCCTATGGGAGGAAAAACTGCACTCCTAGATCTTGTGCAACCCCCACATTCTCTGATGCCCTTTTAAGTGCCACAGCCCCGCCACCCCCACAGGGATGTTACCCCATGAAAGCGGCCACAGGTTACACTAAATCCTGATCATGTGCGCCCCTGCAGCCCTGCAACTGAGAGTCTACAAAAATATCCTACAGTCCTCAGCAGCGAATGTGATGCACAACCAATGTGTTATGGAGACAGGGAACAGGGCACAGAGCAAGTTAGGGGACAGGGCACAGAGCAAGGTCGAAACAGCGCTATGCAGGACAGAGGCAGAGTAATGCTGGAACAGGGAGAGGAGCAAAGAACACTGATAGGTACAGATAAATGGAGAGTAGGTGACATTTTATTTTGAATTGACAGCAGAGCGATTAAGGACGTACATGTTGAAATGACGGATGATAGCCGCAACAATGAAAGGCATTGAATAAAGCTACAACCTGCTGACAGTTTAGATTATGTGTCAATTAGAACAGACATAGACACAGGCACAGGACTAGCAGAGGAGGAGGAGTGGACTACATAGGGGGGACAGGTGGAGGAGATGCCACCCAGGGTGACACCAAGAATATAGAGTTTATGGGGTACATAACTCAGAGCTTGACCTGGCAAAAGGGAAGCAAGGGGGAGAACTTTACCAGCCAAGCAGACAGGAGCACAGCTTCCATTGCTACACAAAAGCCCTGGAAGAGCAAAATATGTGCCCCGGCCACACATGGAAAGAAACAATTTGATGAAGGCACTGCCATTGTTCATAGTAGAAGCAGGTAAGGGGATATTTGCACTTGAAAAACAGACAGCAGGCATTACACTAGCAGTAGAAAATATGAAACGTGTGTTCACTGCATTATTAGAAGACCAGTCAGATGATATTTGGAGGAAAGCAGGATACCCACAGGTACAATAGGGGCTGCCTTAAGGGCAGCATATCCCAACACACCATATATACATGTAATTATGGCACACACCATGAAACCAGGTGAAGATCCTGCACAATATATAAACCAAATTCAGGAGATGTGAAGGGCTGAGACATGTGAACCATGGGACCAACACATAGCACTAGATTACCCCATGTTAAAAAACGGACTCCCAAAGGATGTACAGAATGATGTAGACAATGTGGTAGCACTTCAGGTTAAGGGATCGGCACAGATTCAGGAAATCATGGTACACCATGTAAGCAAAGGCAAGAGAAGGAGAAGAAATAGTGGATAATGCACAGAACACTGAAGCTAAATTATTGCATTGTGGGAGAATAGGGCATTTTGCGTGTGAATCTAGCAGTAGACAAGCATATGCTTATGATCTCCACCCCTGATGCAGAAGACCAGTCGTTCCACTTACATATCACCTGCCATCAGGAATGATGCCACTGAGTGCTCTGTATGGGCCAGTTCAGCGTAGGCACCTCAGCTGGAACAACAGCCACAGTATCAGTATCAGGTATCATCACCACAACAAATGCAACCCCCAACCCCAACCTCTGCGCCAGCGTATGTTCGGCAGTGATTGACAGTAATGGACATGTCAATGTTCTCTGTGGGCAGTACTAATCTGTATAAATGTTTGACCATAGAAATAAGAAGGGGTTGCTCCCCACCACACTCAACCCTGTAAAATGCATCACAGTGCCATGCGCAGAACATTTTTATCCTATGGTTGGGGTACTGTCTGTTGTATAGAGGAGGAAGTCCGAGAGTTTTAGCCACAAATGGGTAGTTGCGCATAACCTCTGACTAATAGTGTGGTTAGGGTTGATATTGTTCACAGGGTTTGCTGCAGTAATGGGGCATGGAAGGGGGATTCCTCGGTACCCTTTCCAGATAAACTATAGTAGAATAGGTGGGGTACCCCACTTTCTGCGCTTCCAAAGCAGTCTTAGTACTTAAACATAAGGGTCAGATAATGTAACCACAAGGTTCCCTTTGAAAGTAAAGGTAGTTGACAACAGTAATGTGCTGATAGTTACATCATTTTTAATCAAATCAAAAGAAACGCCAACAGGTGTTTCAGCCCTCTCTGGGCCGTCCTCAGGGCGTAAAAATATGTGACTATAATCAAGAGTCAGAGAGTATACATAATACATTTAACCCAAACTTTAGAGATGATTGTCAACAGTTTGGACAACAGAAGAATATCAGTCATAAATGTAAATGCACCAAAAGACAGCAAATAAAAAATGAGAAAAGAAACAGGAGAGAACTCATATCTCATAATAACTGTTCTGTCATATCACTGGAAGACTTTCCCCTAAAGACGTTAATGTTTTACACAGCTTAGAGGTTACCCGGCAACAAGAGCTCCTAAAATGGGGCAGCTCGTTTTCTGCTTAACCTTCAAAACCTTAGCTTTTATGCTAAAATGTTTTCACACACTAACTCCAGATATGGGATACCGCTGCTGCGCACCTTGCTTATTTATGGGATATTTCGACGTCTCTTCCTTCATTCCCATTTGCAATTCAACACGCAAATATGCCTCGAGGGACACGGCTTAATTAAAAGAACCCCCGATTAGGGTTACTAGGCAACCAGCCTAACTGGTCACATGACCACATCTTTTTAATTTCTCTGCTGAACCGCCATTGGTTAGTGTTAGGCGGAAACCTGTGTAGTTCCCTCTGGGACCACTGCAAAAGATTTAGGACTATAGGTGTTTGGCAGTAAACCCACTTGGTAGCAGTCCGCAAAACACAGATTCACTGTTGGTAGCTGTGGCTGAGCAGTCAGACCTCTCTCAAGAAGAGTTAAGCAGTATGTGGAGTATACAATATAGGGCAATTCTTCACAGTAAGACAAGCAAACACGCAACGAGACTCAGTGTAAAGATATTAAGGTATTTATTTATAACGAAACATCTATCAAAAACACTATGGCACTATCACGGCAAACAAATCAATCACAATTACTCTATGAAGAAGAAACGATCAATCCCCCTAGAAATATGTCGACAAGTCTAGGTTTTTCCGGCACCACTTATTTACAGACAGAGGTGTATGCCTCAACCTAGATGGCACTCTAATATTAGTTAGGACGGGAGAGAAAAATAGGCAGGTTACGAAATCAACACAGTTCAATACTTCACGGGAAAAATGCAAGGCAAGACGGCAAGAACCACAATAGATCATAAAGTTCAGAGGCCAGGCCCACTCGGAGAGAGGCAAGGCGATATGTCCCAAAAGTCTCTTAGTGGAAATGCGTTCGAGTCTTTGTAGCAAATTGTTATCGGCAGATTGAACTAGTTCAGAAAAATACGTGAGAAAGCTTGGAGGCGACCCAACGGAAAGGAGAGGATTAAGACACCTCACTCGAACCGATTGAAAGGGAAGCCAGGCGGACACGGTACCTTGTTGTGGAGGGCAGCTCCGGCGGGGGCAGTTTTTCCTGGTGGTGGATGCACGTCGGGTCTTTGCCAAGAGTAGAGATGATCTCGTCGTCGAAGAAAAGTGAAGTCCGGTGCACCACCAGGGAAGAGACCAGCCGCGGAGTGCCCCGTCACAAGGCACCACCTTTTGGTCGCGGTACAGGGGTAGTGGCTATCCGGTTGCCGAGGTGCTCTGCACGGGCAATTCGACCACTGCGTCCTGAGGCGAATAAAAAGCAAAGGGGACTGGTTGTTCTCACCAGCCAGGGGAAGAGACTCTCCGGCAGGAAGATCTCCTCTGTCGTCGGGAAGTGGTGAGTCGGTTCCGCAGGGCTCCACCGGAGGTGTCGTCGTGCAGGTCGGCTCAGCGTTACCCTCGTCGGATTCTTAGGTCTTGTGGCGACTTCTGAAGATCCAGTCCCAAAAGCCCTGCTTTTATGCAGAAAACCCCCAATCATTCAGCCTAGCTGTCAATCAACACATGCTAAGTGGTGAGCGGGGAGGCTCACCACTTGGGCCAATCACTCCAGAGTGCAACCGAGTTGGCAAGGCAACTCGGTCCAGGGTGCCTAAACCCCCTCCCACACCCCTGTGGTAACCCAGACAGAATGGCACCACTTTGGAGGGTCTCTGTACAGAGCCCGCCAAAAGTGGAACAAAGGGCTCGACCTTTGGTTTAGGAGTCACAGAGACGAACACAGACGCCATTTTACAAACCGAGTTCTGGCAGAAAATACCATCCGATAAACTTATTTAAGATAAGTACATCGGTGGTACGTTAGAGATTAACGAGAAAAAGTATCAATCTCCAACAATGGGACGAATTTCACAGGGTTATGTTCGGGGTCGAACATAACAAGTAGTTTCCACTGCCACCAGCCAAAACTCGACGAGGGGGGACGGGACAGTGCCCCCTCGAATAACAGATCCAGGAGTAATCGAATTACCCCTACTAGTATGTCCACAATAAGATGGTTTTTACTAGTTCTGTTAGTAAATTTAGGTCAAGTAAAGCCAATGGTGACTTTACATGCCGGGGAGACAGTAGTCAGTCCCCGGATATGGAGTCTATGGTGAAAGCCCGCTAGGACGCCCCAGTGTTACGGCACGTAGGGTGCAGTGTCACACACATAGAAAAACATATGAGACCCTATGGAGTAAAAGACCCCATAGCCCATAGAACACATTGACATTCAAAGGAATTACCCACATACATGTCCAAGAGTGGGAGAAAAAGAGTCTCACTCTTGGCAGGATGGAAAAAAACAAACTCCAGAAATCCAGCAAAGCTGCTGGGGGACTCACTAGGTTAGGAAATTCAGCCTAAACAGAGAATTCTCCCTAACAGTTAGCAGTACTGACTGTTGTGGTTGCTGTTGTACATATGCTGGCAGAGGAATCCCTAGTAGGTGTGAATATAGATAACACATAATTAATTGTTATGGTTGATATGGGTGCAGCAAAATCATGCATAAAGACAGGGTGCTTCCCCTTATCAGAAAAGGCAATGGACACGCAGGGGTTCTCTTGGGCAGACTTACCCATCGGAGTTGGTACTAAAGAGTTTTCAGCCCGGCTAATATTTTTAGCAGACACACCAGTGAACCTGATAGGTAGGGACCTACTAAGCAAGCTAACTATGACTATTTCATTTACAGAAGAAGCGGTAGTCTGTTACACACCAGGAATTTGTTATGCTAGGGTTGTGGCAGTAACACAAGCATTGTACAGTGGCAGAGCTTCAAGAGAAATACCATTGCACCCATATTTTTTTTTTTATAGAGCCGCAGTGTTGATGGGTTGGGTGCCTGGCATGGAGAGTGCGGTCTGAATTTTTGCTTAGGCTAGCTTTTCCCCCTCTGGATACCTTTGTTACTTTAGACTTGGAAGCAGTGATGGTTGCAAACTACAAGGTAGTTTTAATAGGGACTGATGAGGAGGGAGATGAGTGGCGTACAATTTTAAGTATTGCCCTGACCCAGCCACTAAGGGGGGTGTCAGATGGACAGTTGTTTGAAGATATTTATAAGGATGGAGAGATGATTCCTGAGATATGCATTCCATGTCAAATAATGATCCAGCATACACACGCACCCTATGCTATACTTATTGCCACATCTATGCCCTCATATGTACAGGAAGATATGACAAAGGTACTGTAAGGGATCAAGAATAAGACTCAGACAAAGAGCCATTTTTGATAGGAGGTACAGACTTTTATTATCAGAAATAAAAGAAGGGATTGGGGAAATCCTATATATCCCTAACTCTAGGGGGGGGGGGGGGTTTCCTGCCACAACAAAAAACTGTCTGTGTTAGGATGTCTAAATCAGAAAGTGTTCTCTGTCCTGTGTCCAAAACCTTAAACTGACCCTTACACACTAAACTCAAAATAATGCAGGGATGTGAGTTAGTTGGAATCCTGCAGCCTTCTTCCCAAAGTTCCAAAACATAAAGTTTAAAAAGATAAAGAAAAAAAAACTAATAAAGTTCAACCAGGAAAGGGAGTCCCCCTTACCCTGGATTTCTTATGGCCTTTCAAAATGTTCCAAGCTCTCAAGAGGGACAGCTCTTCCCTTGAGTTTCTTGCAATCATATAGTATGCTTGAACATACTGTTTCTGCTTTCTGGACCTCAAATGTCCTTTTCTTAAAAATGGGTATGGTTCTTCCCTTTCTGACTTTTACTGTTTCAGATTTCACAATTGTTGATCCCCCCTCATTTCTTGCATCCTTGGTATACTCTCCTGATGGGCTTTATCCATTCAACAGTCACTCATTTTTGTATCCAGGCAATAATATTCTTAATGTATTGTTTCTTCAACCCTCTTCCAACAGTCTTAATCTCATCACATGTCCGAGCTCCCTTATGTGGGCTCCCTCACCTTGGTAACGATATGTGACATTCGCCCTGAAGCACCCCGGTTAACAATCTCCTTCTCGGTGCTTACTAGTTGTTTGTTGGCGGCTTCAGCGTCCCTTGCATCTCTCTGTTTCCTTTGCTGCTTGCCCGAGGACTAGATTCACGGCTCATCGGCTCCTTGGTTCCCGCTTTGCCTTCTCCTTTGTTTGGCAGATCCTGCTGTCTGTAGAAATGGTGTGGCTGCCTTTCACTGTGCAGCTTTCCTGCACGTTGCTTTCACTAGCCTCCTTGCTCCGGTCTTCAGCCTGCTCTCCTCCCGTAAACAGCATTAGGAGATGCTAGTCTCTATTCCTGCTCAGGTGTGCCATTTTTAAATGTCCCTGCACGTGTTAACAACCTCCAATGACTAGAACGCAGTGTTGGCTTACCGCTTCTAGTGATCCTCTTTACTCCATCCCTCTTCTTCGCGCAGTATTATGCAAGGGTGGGTGTGCCCAAGATTGGTGTTGAGAATAACTTGGAGATTCAACCACACTACAATATGCCATACATGCTTGGGGGAAAGCCTAGTGGGTATCATCAAGGAATACAGGCAGCAGTCTAGCTTGACCTTGTGGTTTCACTATGCATCCCTGATGGTTGTCCCCCCCTGAGCGTGATCCTCCCACAGATAACCCCCCCCAGGGTAAGAGTCATGCAGCTCCTGGCTTTCCCTGGCCACATGAGGGGAGACTTTCCCCAGATAAGTAGGGACACATTTGCTGGATTTGTCAGAGTACCCTGCACTTTATTGACTCACAAGCCCCATTATGTAGGACTCCTGAAGAACATATGAGCAGTCTGTATCAAGATGAAACATGGTATCATAGTACCTTTAGAGTCCCCATGCAACACAGTGATATATCCTTTCAAAAAAGTCAAAGGGTCGAGTTGGAGGATGATACAGGATCTACGCTCATTGAATAATATTGTAGAAGTTGAATTTCCAGTAGTACCAAATCCTGCCATGATTCTTTTCAACATACCCTCTGCGGAAACATATTTCACTGTGACTGACTTGAAAAATTCATTGTTCTCCATTCTATTGCACGCTGAATCTCAAAACCTCACTACATTTATGTATTGTGTGCAAAGATTCCAACACACAAGACTTACTCAGGGGTACTATGAGTCCCCCAGCATTTTGAACACAGTACTAGTGTGTATAGGTGAGTTACAAATGACTTATCGTATCATATCATACTCCATATGACTCTGGTACCATATATGAACAGAGCACTATTATTCAGTATGTAGATAACCTCCAAGTGTGCAGCACAACAGATGTTCAGTGCACTTGTGTGATCTGAATGCATCACTGCCTGAAGTTCTCCCTTGTCTTCACCCCTTAATGTGCACTAGATAAAAAAAATGCAGAATCACTGTCAGGCTTATTTGCTGTATCTAAAGTGTTAAATGTATCATTTTTTCACTTACTCTGCCTGCACAGACCCGTTATCATCTCAGAAACTCAAGGGCTCTGAGCGACTGTTGTTGTTTTCCCCATGTGACCACCCTCCTTGAGGGCTTTGAAACACTGCCTGTGTTTAGTAACAATGCCATACCATACCAGTGCAGAGAAGATACAGTGATACTGCTGACACTGCTTGTGGAGAAAGGATACAAAATAGACATTAATAACATGCAATACCATCAGAAAGAGGTGGTGTATATGAGACAGATTATATCATCTGCAGGAAAAAGGGTTACCCCAGAGAGAGCAGCTGCAGTACGAAACACACAACAGCTGACCACAGTTAAAGAAATGCAGCAGTTTTTGGTGTTGTGTTACTACTGTAGGGCATGCTTTTCCGACTATTCTAGTTGCCCAAAGCCTCTGCTCCAGGGACTTATTGAAACAAAGAAAAGCAACAGAACACTTACATGGACAGGGGAGATGATAACATGTTTGCAGGCGCTAAAGAATGCCATAAGCAATGCACCAGTACTAGCAACTTCCGATTATAAGACGGAATTCCATTTATTTTTACATTCCAATGGACAGGTTTTTGAGAGCAGTGTTTATCCAGGTAACATCTATGGGGCACAAACCATTGGCATATTACATTGGGATATGAGATTCGGTGATGCAGTGTCAATTTCTTTGTGAACAAGCACTGGCCGCTGCTACCTTCACAATTGAAAAGTTCTCCACAATAACTATGGCCTGCTCTGTAACGTTATAGGTAGCGCACACAGTGTTTACAATCATTGGGGGATCTGTTGAGGTTGTCAATAAGGGTCCCAATGAGAAAGAGGATTTCATGTTGCGTGTGCCATATTGGTGAACGGGGACATGGTGATTTTGACAAAATGTTGCATACATCTAGTGTATTTAATATGGAAGGGCTACATGGTACTTTTACGCAGCATGATAATATCAAAACTGCCAATACAATATAAAAGCAAGGTGTGGTGTGTCTCTTAGCGCCTAAAAGTTGGGCAGCATACACATGAATAATAGTTGATTTGCAATGGAGAAATAATTGTGAGAGGACACAGTAGTCTTGAACATATATGCATAGACATACATACATGGAGTCTTTAGAGATTTGTTTGGGACAGTTGGGGTACATTGTGAACTTGGCAATCTGTATACCACAAGTCCTCTTATAGCTAGCAATTGCGCAGGCCCTGCAACCTGAAACCTGGGGTGGCAAGAGTAACTATGTGACTAGGAAAACTGGTTGAGCAAGGTTGAAGGGTGAGGAAGGGCAGCGAGCAGCTGCAATAATATCAGATGGTCAACTACAACTGGCTCAAGGCTTTACAAAGTTTGTACCATTGTGCAGAGGAGATGCAATGTTTTGAAGTACATGGGGGCCTGTTATTAATTGTCCAGGGAAGTCTAGCCATCTGGTACAGTCATTTCAGGGCTCAGTCATAAACCCGGTGTGAAGGCTATGCTTAAGGGGAGAATTGACAGATGGTGTATGGGTTTCAATCAGGTTATCCGGATGTGCCCAGAGGTCATGCATGCTGAATTAGTAGTCATATAGATTAGTGTGAAATAAGCACACCAGCATTTCTGAGCAGATACGATACTTGTCAAAAGTTCAAAGGGAACTTGATATTTATCTCCCTATTTATATTGTTGAAGTGTCCTTGCATAGACCATGTGCGCCCGCACAGGTTTAGGGGTCCCAGGCCAGTTGAGACTTGTAATTGAACACAGGACGGGTGCTTTAAGATGAGGTAACAGTATCTGAGATGGATGGGGATGCAGATCTTACTCATACAAAAACAATCAGACCGACTCTCCGAAGTTGGCAAAATCAAGGCTGTTTTAATAACAAGTCTTTAAAACAGGGAGTATAACAGGCATCAATGGGCACCGCACAGCTTGCTCAATGAGTTCTCAATGCATTTAAAAAATAAATAGAAATTATATAGAAAAAAACAAATTACATAAGTGACGCCATACTACATGGCAAATAAGAAAAACCTACTAGGGGTTGTGGTTGGTTTGCGAGGAACATCTACATATACTTCCTATGGGATACAAGGACGTTATTGGGTCTCTAAGATCGGGTGGACAAATAAGCCCACCCCAAGTGCAAGTCATCTTCCGTGTCAGACTAATACACAACGTACTATTGGCTTCTCAAACTATAGGGCTCCTTAATACATGACCCTCTACAATTGGTTGCCACGCTTGTACCCTTCTGGTATATTCCACAACTATTCACATTGTAAGGAGTCGTATAGTAAACCCTATCACATTTATTGCAATACCAGTTCAGCCAGGAGAGGAAGTGCATGATATGCTATATTTGAGGATGATTTAATACAGGCAAGGGGAATGCACTTGAAGAAGGGGAGGTCCTTTTCATTGATGGGTCATCGACAATCGACCAGGAGACATGGAAGAGACATACATGTGCAGCAGTGGTGCACCTGTAGATGGGGAGTATGAAATTCTGGTTAAAACCAGGTTACCAACACATTAGTCGGCATGGACAACAGAACTGATTGCATTATTTGAAGCATTAGAAGAGTCACAAGTATGTTAAGTAATCATATACTCTGACTCTGGATATGTTACCTCCACCGTACATTCAGTGTAGTCTATTTGGAAAACGAGGGGAATTAGGAGGCCACATGGCATTCCTGTGCAGCATGAATCCTTGTTGAAAGATTAATTTAGGACTAGTCCCACCCAACACTAGTTGCAGTGGTTAAATGTACCGGCCACACTCAAAATACAGACTCTCGGCAATGAAGCCACTGACAGGGCCACCAAAGAAGCAGCGTATTTACGAGGTCCAGATGTAACTGCATACCCTGAAGTGACCATTCTTCAACACCTGCAGTTAGCAATATCTTATACCAATAGTACCACTTACACAAATAATTGTACTAGAAGGTCAGGCACCCCAGGATGAGAAGGAGCTGTTGGTTAAAAAGGGTGCTCAATTTCACCAACTGACTTGGTATGGAAAAAAATATTAAAAGTAAAGTATTAATGCCACGGAAATTGCTCATGGTTGCTCTTGAGCAACTGCATTACTCAGCTCATACTTCTGAGAAGCATATTGCTGCTGATGTTCAGGAAGACTGGTTTTCCCCAACTTGCATACATATGTGAATGCATTTGTGGCAAATTGTACTAATTGTCACCTTTACAGTACTGGACACACCCTCAGGACATTGTACGGCACATTGCCCCATCCACTGGAACCTTCCAGGAGCTTTACATTAACTATGTGGACATGTTAAACAGGTGCAGTCAAAAACACAGAAAATAAATGGCTGCAACGTCATCAACAGATCCATAGAGCTTGCCAGTGCCATAGATGTATCCCAGGGGGCCAGATCTATTTTTGGAACTTTGTGAGGCCGTGTCACAAAAATTGGTTCCAGGGCCTGTATACCATAGTATATGCTACCGCCTTCGCAGTTCGTGTGAAAGAGTTGCAGTACTGGTTTCACTTGTCTGATTTTAAGAAAGCACCCGGTACTGCTCCACATTCTTGTGAAAATGATGTGTCAATACACTTATCATGCTGTCTAATTAAGATACTACAAGCGATCAAACCCTACAACTTGATTAAATGTATTGATTTTCTTGGGTGTTTTTATGTTTATCCTACTCCTCTGCAGGTTGAAGAATTCAATTGTCAGGTCATATATGTATGATATGTAGCTTATATTGTCTTACATTATTTTTTGCTATATTGTCTCTCTGTGTTTATTTTATATGGTTGGGGGTAATGAAGGGGGTTATGGGAATGACACAGATGTTCTGAATTTGTAGATGACCTATTAAGATGGATTTCTGAACTCTGACCTGGTGGGCAGAAGTTTAGGAGGCCACCATAGCTTAGTGGAAAAGGGGAACCTTCTGGACAAACCAGACAAATCTATGGTAGCTTGGCAGGTGGTCAAGACTACCTCTCAGGAGGGGTGAGAGTGATCAGAAGCCCACAATGAGCACACACAGTAAAACTCCACAGATTACTCTTAGACAGATGTATCAAAAATACATGTATTATAGGCCTTATAATCAAAACACCATTAAACCACAGTTATGAAGAAACAATACCACACACGTTCATATACTGATGATGAGGGGAGAACATAACCATGACCTGCAACAGCAAAGGATTTAAATCAACAGTGACATCAGTTTAGGCAGTCCTTCATCAACAATCCCTAACTTAAGTATTCCGGCAGTATGAAGAGAGGATCCTAGCAGTCAAAATACACTTGTGCCTTAACAACGCACGGTCGTGCATCAAAGAAAAAATAAGGTTCTCTTCAGAGGGCTGTAGCTGCTCAACGGGCTTGAGGCAATGAAGAATACGTTCTTATTCCTAGAAGGGCATCTACCCTTGCAGATAGAGCACTTTTCGAAGTCCGGGGATAGCTGGGGAGTGCAGGCTATCCCAGCCAAGGTGAGTATCTTTTGAGGGACACTTGTGTGGAAAAGTGAATGGATGTGCCAGGAGGCCACCTGTAAGTTAGGAAAGTACTCACTAACCCTCGACATAGTCCAGATCAATTGTTGTCAGTCTAGCCCACTTTGCCAGTTGGTGTTAACCCTGCAGTTTCAGCATGCTTTGGCTCTCAGCAGCTGCAGTACAGAACATTTGTCCGTGATGGGGTGTTTGCTTTTTCTCAGCCCCTGAAAGAAGAGGAAGGTTTGTTCTGGTGCGTCCTGTCTCAGGACACAGTAGGCAAGAACTACTGGCACTTTCAGAAATGGCCAGCAAAGCGGGGTGACAGAGGGACCACAAATGCTTGCATCAATGCCCATTCTCGTAAATCGCAACCCTGAGGAGCTAGGACAATGAGATTTAGCGGAAGAGGGCCCAGGACCACAAGCTAGTGATTCCCAGAGTCTCGAGTCTCAGCTTGGGATGGTGGAATTCCTGGGTTTTAGCTGGTCAGTTCACTGGATGGTCCAGGAACACTTCTGAAGAGGCGCTTTACCATAGAGTAGAGGTCCCACTACTCCAAAGGGGTGAAGCGCCCTTGCAGGCCTTCTTTGTTCGATGAAGAAACAGGGCTCCAATGGGACAAAAGCCTTCCAAGCACATCACTGACAGTTCGCAAGTCTGTTTTCTTCTTAATGATATATGGCTCCTTATGAGGTTCGGTTTGAACCTCAGTAGATCAACCTGGAATTGATGCAGAGCCCCTTCTCTTATCCAAGATTCGGTTTGCGCTCAAATCTCAAATAGCCATTGGAAGATCTGCTCTCTTGTATGCACGCTAGACGTAAGCCAGTCATGGCCCACTGTGGTTCCAGTCATTCAGGCCTACAAGACATACTGGCACCAGTAGTGTGGATTGGAACCAGACAGTCCCAACCCTCTTGCTTGGCACTAGCACACTTGACATGCAGGAATCTGCAAAAGTTGCAGTTTTTGTGGCCGGCTGCATGCCCAAATAAGGAATAGCAGGGTCTCTTGACCTGGGGGAATGCAAAAGGACAACATAGCCAAAGGACAAAACAAAAGACTTCATGGCACGTCCATTTTCAGCACTGGCCATAATAGTCTTGGGCCAAACACTGCAAACGCAGTATCGTTCATAAAAAATAAGTATAAATAGTTTAAAAGTAAACTGCTTGCACAAGTTCATCCAATGCACTCTTGTACAAACACCCAAAATTCATTAGAGGGTGTCTAGGGCCAGAAAAACAAAAGGACCCCTATCCGGGGTACTGTAAGGCACTTGGCACACAGATAAAAACTTACAAAGAAATGGCAATAAAGTTGAAGACTAAGGGAAACACAGTGGCCCAGTTCTGACAGCCTGAAGAACGTGTCAGTTTCCCCATAACAAATGTTTGAAAGCCCAGACGAAAAAGTCAGGTTAGGTACTCCAAACAAAAGCACAAAGATTGGGGGGTACACAAATGGTAGGAAAATTGTGCTTAAGGGATATCTTTCCTAACAACATGGACCAGTAGGGAAACTGAGACAGATGTAGAGTACAATCATGTAAGGGCGTGATATTGGATACCATGGCAGATTTGCACCACCCTGAGATGGAAGCATGTGGTATTATCACATGCACAAAGTGGGGAGGCAGAGGTCAAACACAAGCTGCTACGTTTGTTCTTTGATAACTCATGCAACGGGTTCACCCAAGTTGTTTATACATTAAATGTTTTGCCTCGCATAGTGCAATGTTAGTACACATGGCCCTGTACAGAGTAAAAGTCTTTTTCAAGGGCACACGGTCCAGGCGGTCATAAAGGACAGAGATGACGAAGCGTGTGCCAAGATCAAGAACACGCCCATTGTAAAATAAGACCATTGTTGAAAATGGAAGGTCCATTGTTTTCCAACCATTGATGAGTGATAGACATAGTGAGCTGTGCAGTGGTGGCCTTACTTGGGTTTTCAGAGGATGTAGTGGCACATGTAGTGGCACGTGTTAATCAGAACTGTGGCCAAACATGGGGAGATTATGTGCTAAAGCTGACATGGATTTTGTCTGGAGAGAAGCTAGCATAAGTTTACATATTACTGAATTAATCATTTTGTTTGGCACTATACTTGTAGAGACGAATTTGTTGAAAAAAAACTATTCCTGATCTGATCAAAGCCACAGCAGCAATGATTGATGCGTAATGGGTGTGTGGACAATACGAGTACCTCCACCACCCACCATCTTGTATGTATGAACTATGTTCACTAACCACTTTGTTTTCAGTGATCTGTTAGTTCCCAACTCAAATGTGCTGCCTGCAGGAGAAACTAATCCCACACGTGTGTCCACCGCTCACCATGACCTTGTCACCAGAAAAGATCCAAATACTGATCACAGGACTCATCTGACAAACTGAGGCAATCCCAGACCAGTTTGTTCTGTTCACTAGGACAGAGAAATTGTTCTCCTCCCTCCTGGTGCCAGGTGCCCAGGCTGCAGTAATTGTCAAGTGGCGGCCAATCACCAGGTGGAAGATGCTTCAATTAGTGAGCCAGACGGAGCAGGGTCTTAATTCTATTTAAACTGAATTACATGCTATAAGACTCATGACCCTCCAGAACAGACATGTTCTTGATTTACACAAGGTTATGGAGGGGGACGTGTGCAATAAACATGGTCTGTCTTGTTTCACGTGCATACCCCCAAATTATGCAAATAATAGGGCCCTGAGCCATGTGATAGGGGCCCTTCACAGTTTGAGAATTGCCATGGAGAAGGAAGCAGGCGTAAATGCTGGTGACTGGTTCGATTTGATTTTCACGTGGGCCCGTAAATGTTGGAAATTGCAGTAAAGTTATTGGTTCCAATCATGTTTTTTTGCTTGTGATTTTTGCTTGTGCCAAATGATTTGGAGGTGCTCTTTGAAGACCCTGTCAAAGACTGTGACTATGATGTTGTCTAATACAATGGGTAGAGCTCACAAGAAACGTGTACATCCAGACTGATATATGGCATGGTGTTGTAAAGGCCAGAATGGTGAGGGTAGAGCAGGATTTTAAACCTCTGGGTACATTGATCTTCCCTCCACCTGACCCTGAGAATTATGTAGAGCATTGGGTTGCCTTAGCTGGAAATGGGGGTTGTTGTTTTATGATGTGCATTCTGGAAGAATATGCCAGAGATGGGTGGGATGGAGTCAGAAGGGTATTGTGGTAAAAGTGAGGCCTGCGGGTCTACATGGGAAGAGTGCTGC
Source organism: Ambystoma mexicanum (assembly GCF_040938575.1). Taxonomy (NCBI): domain Eukaryota; kingdom Metazoa; phylum Chordata; class Amphibia; order Caudata; family Ambystomatidae; genus Ambystoma; species Ambystoma mexicanum. The sequence continues at coordinate 199,405,810 of NC_090935.1, forward strand.
CACATTAGATTTTAAGGTATGGCACACGATTAACAGAATGAAGGCCCTGATGTGGAGCTGGTGCTCGGTTTAGCTTAGTCCCACGACACATCCCCTTTCCATCCCCCAAAGGAGAAGCCGAGGTCAGAGATAACTGCACGGTGCAGATAAACACTGATTGTATCCAGCTGTAGATACACACTAATTGTATCCAGCTGATGAGCTCAAAGGCCGATGGGAAGGGAATGTTAGCTGTGGGGAGGATAGGTAGTGATGTACCCTTTTCAGGACATATTAATGAGAACAGGGCATGAGGTTCTGTGATGCCAACATGCCAGGCGAAGATTTAGAGCACTACTGCCCTCACCAAAGGAGCGTTCATCCCATTTGAATTAGAAGTAGATGCAAATATGTCCCTGAAATTGAAGCCCAACAGTGGTGCACTGGTCACGTCATTACTTGGCACTTGGGGTCTGAAGAAGATAAAGGGGGTGCCGTGCCAGGAACATACTGTGATTTGGGATAGGGGGAGCAGAGATGTCCCATTGTCTCATCTAAGCAGAGTTTGCCTCTCCAGTCTTACTTTGAATGTGTCTAGGTCAGAGGGGTGCATATTACGTGATGGTCAAGATTTATAAGTGCCTTTAATATACCTGTTAGCCACTCATGTACTAGGATTCAATAGTGATGATGTAGTCACGTGCCTAGCGGAATGGGCTTAGATAAGGTTTGGTGTGCATTCTAGGGACTAGGTATTAGCATTTCATTTAAGTGGTAGCCAATGCGGGTGGTGGGATGACGTTGTAACCTATGTATGATAAGGTGTGGTTTTCCACTATATAACCTGTAACTTCTTCGTGCATGAAGAGCTCCCTGTCTGTTTGGTTCTATGGGAGCATCTGAGACTTTTGCATATAACAAATGTTGTTTTCCCTTGCAAAGCGGTGCCGTGGTTGTTTGGCCTTCTTAGGTTATTTTTAACATACAGGTTTTGGGTCACGTCTTTCTACAAATAGTTGGAGTTGGAAGTATATTGTTGGGAAGATTTTATGCAGTTTTATACGCCAGACCCTCAGATATGAAGAGAGAGGGATCAGATGCATTCATTGGGAGTACTTGACCTTGGGCCAAAGCTTTTATGCACCAATCATATCAGTGTGAACCACCTAACTTTATGACCAGGTCAATCAGCACAAACTACTATATTGCGTTCTGACTCTATGGCTTTGTCTATGGCTTTGCTCGATCATATTCTACTTCTACTGACAAAAGCCCCCAACATACTACCGCCTATGCTAACTGTTGATAACAGTTGAATGTTTGCAGGGATGCATATATGTCTGCATGTCTAATATTGATTGAGGAGTCAACGTGGCCCCTTCTATTTTCTAGCAAATTGTGGGGCAAAGATTACATACATGTAAACGAAACTTTCTAGGTGTTCTTACAGATTTTACAGGTAACTTGAAATGAAGCATAGAGCATGGACTAATTCATGATCAGCAGAGCAGTAACTCCTTTTGGGGGGCATGGTAATTATGATATCAGCACCTATTGGGTACCACAGAAATTTGAAATAAGGCAAAGTTAGTACCCTGAATACATATGTGGGCTGTGGGGAAACTAGTGAATTCATGAGAGCTTGATGACCCATTAAGGGCAAGTGCCCATTTTTAGAAAGATTGACTTTAGGGTATTCCTGAGAACGTTCAGTGCTGCTGGGCACATGCTAAGTGTCATCACAGTAAATACGATCCATCCTGGTCCCCAGGGGCCAGATTATTGAAACCTTGCACCGATGAAAGTGCAAAGTTCCATGGTATTAGGTCTAGGGCAACGTTTGCCTATTTCTGAAAACACTGGTACATATTAGAAAACCATTGCACCATGGCAAGTGTAGTTTGGCATGGTATAAGCTCCATGGCAAATATAGTCTTAGTGCAAGAAAGGTGCATTTTTTTTATGCATGTTTGCACCAGCACAAAGTTTGCTCTAATGCTAAAACCAAACTTCGCCCTTATGCAAATATGCAGTAGGGCAATTGTGCACTTGCATCAGTGCAAGGTTTCTATAATCTGGCCCCAGGTGTTCAGATAAGCAGAGGGTGTGTAAAGCGGGATGGTTGTGTGGCACAGGGGGTTTTCAGATTAACACTTTAGCTGAGCATAAAGTAGGCAAGCATATCTGAGAGTATGCAGTGAGTGAATGCGTGTAGAGCGACTGGGTCAGGGTGGGATGTGTGTGGCCAGAAAACTGTACTGTGAACAAGGTGAGAGAAATGATTTCCACAATACATATTGCATATCCCATAAACTGAAAATAGATCTTAGTTTCTATTGGAGAAGGTCATTAGTATACAGCTATCTAATATTTGGGTAAGGAAAAGTATGTACGTATTGATCAGTTGCAGTATAACAATGTGGTAGCACAGCAGTAACAACATTCAATTTTGTCCCTTTGTGTTTTAGCATTTAAAGGTGGACTAGCTCTACCAACATTAACTTCTGATATCTATGCAATGATTTTGCCTAAGATGTACTGATGTATTAATGCATTCATACAATATGTTCTCACTCCACCACTTGTTTGTAATTTGATTTGTATTTGCGACTTGCTTCATATTTTGGTGAACCAATTATGTGGCGCTGTGTTGGGCTTTGTGTATCTGGCCATACGCCACCACTTATGTATTTAGACTTGCACTTGCTTGATATGTGTTATTATGTTGCAAGAGTCCGACCAGAGACAAGCGTGTTAAAAGCAAAATGGTATAACGTTTTGCTTGTGTGTTTTGAATCGTATGTAATGTGTTTGTGTCTGTGCGGGTGCGTGTTTGTTTGCATGTGTGTATGTGTGTGATGTTGTGTGCATTTGTGTATCTTGAATTAGTGTTTGCTTGTGCTAGTGAGTCTGTGTAAATGTGTGTGTGTGTGTGAGAGAGTGCCACTCACAGTGTTTCTGTCTTTCAGTTGATGCGTGAATGCAGATAGTTGAGTACTTCTGCATGTTTGGAAGTGGATCTCATGCACGCAATTGTCTGTGGAATAGAACTTCACTGATAAAGAGGCTACCTATTAGTGCTGCGTTTGGCAATGTTGTGGGTGCAGCATTACGGATGTTTACAGTAAGAATGCAGATACCTATTGTTGGCACATTTTTATTTAAGGCAAAGATTGTAGATGAAATACAATGAAAGTGGTTTTTAGTTGAAGTTCTGCTGTAATTAGCACTGCTAGTTCCACATTACTCGTTATTTCACCAACCACATGTTCTCCTAAAAGCCTTGCTATTCAATGAACTAAGCAATTTAGCCCTTCCCTTTGACTTCCCATTCCCTCTCTCTTTTTGTCTCTGCATTCACCTATGTATGATGAGCCCTTTGTTGGGACAATCTCAGATCTTCTCCCACTTGCACCTTGAATAAGCATCTGGGCAAACCACATACTTCAATGATGACTCAAGAACTTCCTGAGCCCATCACACTTCCATGAACTGACTCAATCTGCCTACTTGTGTAATTGAAGTGCGTCACATCATTCACCAAACATGCTCAGGTGTCCAGAGTAGTGGTGACTTGCCTCTTTTCTGATCTGTGCTTAGTCGCAGCTGCATGACTAATCTTACACTCCGACCTCCACAACCATGGCCCCCTTTTCTCAAATTTCCATTGTCTCTTGCCACATGTGTATCAGTCTGTATCTTTTTCCCCTCCAACTTTCATTATTTTCATGCTACCACCTTCTTCCTTAGACAATGGTCGGGTTCCTCCCTGGTAGGATGGCAATATGCCACCGCTGTGGACAAGCTTTAGCACCATAGACAACTCCAGTGATGTCGGCCCCATTGTGAATGCACAAAAGGTGTAAATGCATAAAATAACTTGCTGATTTATCTGGGATTTCTAATCTCCAGAATCAGTGTTCCAAAACTCAGTTCCTAAATTAAAAGTCGGGGGTCTGCTATGGCAATGCAACTTCAGAGGGTGGTTTCTAAATATGGGAATTTCACCCTCAGGCCCACATTGTGTTACTATGAAGTGAAGGTAGTCCCTAAATTACTATACAGGATAGGTACTTATCTTAGGGTGGTAACTGGCTATCTGTGGAAGATTGAGGCTATGGTGTGGAGAGCTGTCTTGAGACCCCCATCTTCAATTCCGGTCTCAGCCATTAGGTATGAGCTGGGACTGGTTTCATTAAAGGCTAGAGCTGACTGGAAAATGCTCTCTCCACTCTGGAAAATCCTTGTCATTATATGTGGACTTAAAAAAGATACTGAAGGAGAGAGGGAATACCTGGTTAAATGTTATTTGAGATTATTTATTACCTACTAATATCAATGGGTAATTCGGCACAAGCTTTGTTCTACTATCCAGCTCGAATTAAAACTAAACTATATGAGATGGACTGGATTTCACCATTCTTAGCAACTTATTCAGATAGGCCCAGTAGGGTATTATTTCTTAGTTTCTTATGGAACTTGATCCTGACTAAATCAATTATGGTACGTTATGGCATGTTAACAGAGGAATTAAATTCATGTCGATTGTGTACTGAGCCTCATGTTCGTGAAAAGCTAAAGCACTTGCTATTAATTTGCACAAATCTCCAGGGTCTCCGATCAATCTATTTTAAGAAATATTGTGACATGTTTTTACCCTTTTCTACTGAGTCACATTTAAACACTTAAATCAGATGTCAATTCTATCTAATTAAAGACTTTGTTTATATGCTGGATGAAATGTATGTCTTCCTTTTTTATTCTTGCTAATTGTATTATCTTATAATGATTTGCTTGGGGAAATATTTAAAATGTAATCAATTGTGTTTTTATTATGTTTTAACCATTATGTTTTGCACTTGCACGATCTCAAAAGCACCATGCTTTGAAGATTGTCTATCTGTTTTTCCCTTGTCTCCCCTCCGTGCATGGTGGCGCCTCAATGCACTTGGAAAAACTTCAGAATCGTCCTCAGACCTATTTGCTGTTAGCTACACTGCTAATTGCATTATATGCACTTACTCTACCTGTGCAGTCCTGTATCATTCAGAAATTCAAGGGCACAGAATGACTGATGTTTTTTCCGCTTGTTCCCTCCCTCCTTGAGCGCTTTGAAACACTTTCCTGTGTATAGGCACTTTACAAATAAACATTAACATAACATACCATTTATGTTGTGGTATGTAAATATGGAAAGGTTGATTTTTTTTTAAACCAAATTATTAAAAACAAACATAATTTACATCATGTGCAATCAAAAAGGGTGAGCAAGCAGACGAGGAGGAAGGGATAGGGAATCAGGGAAGAGGACAAAAAGGCTGTGAGGTGAGGTGGTAGCATAACGTTTAGATGGGAAGTTAAAAGAGGTGTGTCTTGAGGGTCCTTTAAAGCAGATTAGAGGTATTCATGGTAGAGATGGGAGGCAAGAGTATTTCAAATAGTTCTGGTCAGTACGACTTATTGATAACTTATAAGTGATACCTATATGTTGCTTGTGATGGCAACTATTCTAGAGATTGAAGATCTAAGTGTCCTAAGAAGTGAAAAATCCTTCTGTGGGTTTGCAGGTAAATGGGACCATTGCAGTTTGAAGGTTGACGAAAATTATTTTGAAGGTGATAAGAGATGAAACTTTGAGTCAGTTGAGTTTTTGGGGGAATGTTATCATGAGATCTGAGGTTGAAGATTATTCTGGCAGCTTTGTTATAGAGGGTATGGATCCTGGCGATAATAGATTGACGTAGGTCAATGTAAAACCATGTTTGCCTACTGCATTCTGGAGAGGAGAATGGCGTAATGAGTGAGAGGTGTTGGATAGTGTTAATAGGTGGAATATTGGTACCTACTGATTGGAGCCGGTAGTCACGTAATTTCACAACTATGTTTGATGTGACACGTGATAATTGTATTCCCCGGTGAAAACGATGGTGTAGGGGAGAATAAGAATTTTTCTTTCTAGCTTGTTTTTGCAAAGGTTTGTAGAACATATCATAGAATTTATCTATAATTGGTGTTCTAAATATATTTCCTTTTTGCTATCCCAATTATATAGGTGCCTGTTCGGATGGATATGTATCTCATTTCCGTACCAGGACCTATGGTTTATTGATGAATTCTCCCACGTGCAAGAGTACTAACGGCATCACACATGTTTCAGTGTTATACTAGTTACAGAGAGAATCACATTTATTGTAGTCCTCCATAGTGAAAATACCTGGAGAGATACATATTTAATAGTGCCATGCTGTTGATGTCTTCGACCTGCTTAAAGTGTCACCAGGCTATATTGCACAGCAGAGTGAAATTATTAGCACTTCAAAGAACATTGGCTGATACTCCACAGTTTTCACATTAAACATCCATTTGATGCCATGTGTAGCTTCTAATTCAGTAGATCTTTTACTTCCTTTTCCCTGCCCTCATCGAATTGGGCAGGAAATAAACGGTACAGCATCCTCTACTTTGATGAAAATCTGCCATTATTCCCTTACGTTTTTCTTTCAAAGACCATTCCTAAATGGCAGGAATGGGGACTTTTGTTTTAGGCTTCCCCCACCTGGGTATTGAAATCGTGTCTCCATTGATGCTGCTCTAGTGTCACATATCTGTGACACTAGAGCAGGTGCAAGTGTGCTTTGGGATAAACACCACAGTGATCAGCGTTTGTCTTCTGCATGTAAGCACAATTAGTGCATTGCAACATTGCTTCATACACAGCTGTGTTTGCAGGTAATGGGTGGAAGGCTTAGCATGTCCCTTAACAAGTGAGAATCGTGGGTGATTAGATGGTGGTGCATGAATAAGGCTGCATGCTACGGGATCCAATGACAAACAGTCATTGTGCTTTTCGAGAGCATTTTCTTTCTCTGTATATCTTTCAGTCCTGGTAGTACAGTTGTAAAAGACCATGCTGTTAGTGGAGTGGAGTAAAGGAAAGTGATTTATTTGGGGGTTGAGGAAGAGTGATGGTGGCTTTAGGGTCAGTGCGGTGCGAGGGCAGATGGGGCAGCACAGGACATAGCACCACTACTGTTATTTTGGACTCTTTGACCCCTGACTAACAATGAGTTAAGAGCACTTTTTGAGATTTAAAAAAAAATAAGGGAGAGAAAACTGCCCTCACATCTTAAGGAGAGGGTCATGGGATAATGTGTGGAACATCATCAGAAAAATCATATCTCTTGCTTCGTGAACGACATAGATTTCATAAAGACATGTGACATTAACCTTAAAATGTCACAGGAAACATGTTTGGGGTGCTGAGTTTGTCATCAACTATAAAAATGGATAGTGGATCCCATCTACACTTGCTGCACCATCCACTCTAGGGAACAATTATCTAGATAAACAAGCATATAAAAATAAACGTGGAAGAAGTTCAAAACAAAAAGAAGGTATTAATGTAATATGTCATAGATGTGTATTAACATCATTAACATTAAAAAATATTTGGCTAACAAATAGGCACAAAATATCAACACAGCAATTTCTTAATTGCAATCTCAATATTGTGGCATGGAATTGGCATGGCCTCACAAATTCTACAACAACAGTAATTCATGTGTTTTTTTTCTTGAATATTACATAGGTAGTGACCTACTTTACATTTGAGTGTTAAGTGAAACATATATTCCCTGTTGCATTTAAATATATATTTACATATATGTGCAATGAAAACGTTAGTTGCAGGTACGTTAAGGTGAGAACTTAATGCAATAAAACCCCTGAAATTCAACTAAAGCCACCTGAAATGTGCGCCCACATTTATATGTAATGGTGATGAATAGAAAGTTTTAAAAGTGTTAACGTAACTGTGTACAAAGACTACACTCAATATATCTTAAAATAAATATTTACAAGACTAGTGCCCACATATTTCACGGCTCACAGTAGTGGCCGTGTAGTTATGGTGAAGTTGCTAATCCCATAGGAAGAGCCCTTTTTGAGTGGCTTTTAACTTTGCTCCCCTTGTGCAAATTCTCACGAAACTTTGCAAAAAATGTATATGGCCCACTCTGAAATGTTTGCAAAGTTTTGTGAGGTTTGGTGCAGGGGGAGAAAGTTATAAGGAGGGTCCCAAAATTTCTTTTTTTCACATAGAGTGAATGGGGAAGAAACTTTTGCTCACACCTACAGCTCAAACCGCAGGACAGATTTTCACCAAATGTGTGTCAGGAGCAGCGGCTTGGTCCCGAAAGCGTGCTTTTGGTGTAAATCCGTCCAGTATTTTATTTTAAAATGACCAAAAAAGTAGGTCTAAAAAAATTCCGCGGACACATTTCCCTGTTCGCTCCGCGGACAGGACACCAATTGGCTAATCGGCTTGCGTGACGTGTTCGCTGATTGGCTGGATTGAAGCGTGAGGTGTGTTGTATTGTTTTGATGCTTCTGCCATCTTGGATCCGTGGACAGCGCGGCAACAAACAGGGGAAAAATACAACTTTGGGGAGTGTGTTGGTGTGTAAGTGTGCTTGGGGAGGGTGGGGGAGTAAGCGATGTGTCAAATGCTGTATTTGTTTAGGTGGCAGGCGCCCCTGATGTATTTGTCATGTCCGCAGTCACCGCAAACATAAAAAATGCACTTCTAGCTATTTTACTTTACTATGATTTTGGTTTTGGGTTGTTAGTATAGCGTTGATTTTAATTAATATCCTGTATAAGTAGCCTATATAGCACAGTTAAAATATTTGATTTTATGGGTGTGTTATGCTGCAGTGGTTGTGGCCAGGGCCTAGAGTCTTGGGTGCATGGCCAAAGGCCGTAGGCCGTAGGTCATGCACCCAAGACTCTAGGCAAGGGTCACAACCACCGCAGCATAACACACCCATAGAATCAAACAGCCATCAAATATCCACATATCTACAGTTTGTGTACTGTTTGATTTGTATAGTTTGTATGTGAAGTTTTGGCTACATCATGCAATTAAGTTTGTAGAGTTTGGTAACAAGCACTGCAGTATAACATGCCATGGAAGTAAACATTTTGGATTGTGGTGTATGGCTAGATGTATGCTTCAATGGTTTTGTTATGGAGCAGTATTTGTGAGTTCAATTAATATATACTTACTGTTTGATTTTTTGTGATTGGATATATTTTTTTCATGGCTTGAGTAACTGGAGCAGATATTCTTTTTCAATTTCTGTGATAAAAGAAAAGATCATGTTAGTGCAGGTAGTTCATAATGAGATATTGCATTGCATAATAGACATATTTGCATTATTTCGTCCATCATATTTAGTAGTTTACAAACCAGTGTACTGTGCAATTTTCTCAGTTTCTGTGTTTGTTTCTTAAATCATTGAGTCTGTGGGGAAAAAAAAATCCATGCTGGATTAAAAAAAAACTTTTTTTGTTATGGTACAATATATTTATTTCTTTGTTTTCAGTGTTTATTTGTTGTTTCTGGCTAATGTTCTATCTGTTGGCTTGTTGCAGATTTTTTGCGGCAGTTAGATACCTGTTGGCATATTCTAACTGGTTAAAGTGTTTTATTTACATTTTCAAGTTACTCATCTATCTGTTGGTTTGTTGCAGATTTTTGGGGCAGTTAGATACCTGTTGGCATATTCTAACTGTTTATTTCTTCTTATATTTTATCATACATTCAGCACAACATGGACCCCTTGCGCTTCCAATAGTGGGGGACGCCTCCATTGCCCTTATGCTAAACATTAACCTTTTGCTGGCATTGGCATAGGTGTGGCTGTTGCGAGGGACACTTGACATCCATTTTGTGAACCCTCGACTCCATCTTTTGGACTAGGCTTCACTGCGATAATACGAAAAGGCTTCTCTCCCCTTTGTAGCACCGTGAACACAACGCACATGGCCCCCACCTTTTCTCACTGTATCTGAAAGCTTTGCAGCCCATTCTCATGCTTGAGCTGGAGGTAATTGCAACAAAAACAAAAGTAACATCTCACCCTTCCTCTGAGATCACTGTCCCATGTGTGAACCAGCCTGGACCAGGGCTTGTAGCTCATCCATCTCTGCAAACCTGCCTGTGCCCTCTTACCCCCGCTGTTGGAAAATTACTGCCAGTATAACCCTGTGTCCTTGCAAGGTATTCTCTTGATGTACCAAACACGCGACCGTGCCATGAAGCCCACCCCAAGGTGCCCCCAACTAAAATCAGACCTCTGTCACAGTATATTGCACCCTAGAACTAACAAATGTCAACATGCCCCCAGTTTCTTTGATGAGCTCAGACCCATCCCATGATCGATGTTATCACACGTGCCAAGACCCTTAAGCTCGGTACTCCATATAAGTCCCAAAGAGTGATGGTGTGATTATATGTATGCAATTTATAGGCTTATAATGATTTGCTCAAAGGAGCTGTAGCAACTATTATTTTGTGCAAGTCTAATGGTAGTATCTCATGGTAGCTTAGTTAGTGGCCACCCTGCTTCACAGTGACTTGATCCTCACCCCGCCCCGACATAGGCAGATGGACCTCGTGATGCTCACCCTCCCGCCAACCGAACAATCAACCCGGAGGGAGCAGCACCTACACCTATATATGTTTCTTAATCTTTATCCGATCCTGTGTCCATGTAGTTCCTTATATGATGACGTCACCAATGACGATTTTTGCCTTGATAAGTTCATGTAATTGTAATGTTTGCCAGAGCACTCTCAGGCAGCAGAGTTCCCTGGATGCCAATTTTACATAAAAGGAAACTGACTCTCGCAGCCTGTTCTCTTAGTCTCATTCCCCGTTGGGGTGTGTCTTATTTCTTTGTATTGCACGTATAAGACGGGGACTGGGCCTTTACATTTGGTGACCCCCCACAACGTGATTGGGACAAGTGCCCAGAGGCCCTGTGCCATGCGGCGAGATCCGGGATGCCCGCCAGCAAAACCATTGCCATCGCGGTTGACCAGTTTGTGCGCACAAACGAGAGGGTCCAAGGGTTCCCGTTTTCCGAATACCCAACTAAAACTGCTCGCCGAGGTGGGTCGCGGCTTGGTTGGGGAGCGGACCAGATTGTGGATAGACCTTGAACGGTGGCTCTCGGACCACTCAACTGAACACATGAGTACCGGTTGCAAGACTTTCAAGGGGAAAAAAGAGGGTTTGGGAAAAGGGGAACAGATAAAGGAGTGGGCAAAAATAAAAGCTAGGGCAAAGCGAGGGTTTTTGTGAATGTCACTGAGGCTTTTTCTTATCTATCCTTTACATGGCCATTAGGTTTTGTGGAAAAAAAAGAGGTAAAGAGGAATAAGGGATCCTAGCCAGAAGGGGGTAGAAGACGGTGCCGCGTAGCATTGTCTCGTCCAGTGCACGAAACAAGTGACGATAAAGAGAAAACAGTAGAAGTCTCATATATTTATAGACTCGGAGTAGTAATTTAAAATATTCTTTTTCTGTGTGAGTAGAATTCTTGATGAGGTAGCCTGAGGGGATTCAAAGGTGGGGAGTGCATGAGAAGTAAGAAAGAGGGGCAATAACATAAAATAATTATAAAGGGAAATAACTAAAAGAGAGAGTAAACTGAAGGTAGTTCATGTTATATGTTTCATGTGTTTTATGTTCTAGAATTTTACATGTTGTTCTGTCAGTAAGTACATATGCACCTGTGAATCGAGAAGCATAGGGGTCGATCAGAAAAATTGGTAATGAAATGTGTGATTCATGTGCGAAACATTTTGAATATTGGTAAATAATGAATATTTCCAGTAGAAATAATTTGTAGTTCCAGCAAAGGGTGTAAGTAAAAAGGTTGTTGAAATGTGTTGTCATCAAAGCTTGAGCAAGGTTGAATAAGAAGTATTACAGAAAAGGGATTATTGACTGATTGACAGTGTGTATTTATACCCTAGAAAGAAGTGAACACAAATAAGAGAAACAAATAGGCCATTATGGGGGGGACAACACATATCGGCACATATCGGTCAGCATCTCCCTCAGTATAGTGAGAAAATCCAGAAATACCATGATCAGTGGGTGGTGGAAATAAAAGAAGACAGTGTCGTGCCTATATGGCCTGAGGGAGGGTAATTTGATAAGAGGCTACTGGATCTAGTGTCCACACACCTGCTCGCGAAATACTGGGGCAAGCAATTACAGAACAGAAGGGAAGTGCTAGATTTGTGGCGGATGTTTGAAGAAGTAGCGTCTAGTGGTGAGGTAGGTAAAGACACAGTAATTGAGAAAGAGAAGGTCCCAGAGGCCTGCAGAAGGATACAGTGAGCCCCTATATGTGCCAGCGTGCATCACACCAACCACCCCGGCAACAGCATCAGCCACCGCACCGCCCCCGTATGAACGAGGAGGGCTGTATGGTCCAACCAGTGCCCCTCGAGTAAATTTAGCACGGTTCACAGGAGATTTATACAGGCAGCTTGCACATGCACAACTGAAGATAACGTGATTAAGAGCCTTGTGCGAAAGGGGCCAGATGTTGGCAGGGGGAGGGGGAGTACCACCTTTGACAGCAGTTGGCCTTCACGCCTCCGCCAAGTGCTGCAGGGGGATCCACACCATCCCTTCTGCCGCCGGCACCAATACCAAAAGGGCAGGAACAAGAGTGGCAATCAGGTGAGTTCCTGTTCCATTTCAATGGCAAACCTGTAAAAATGATAACCTGCAACCCCAGAAAGCCAGAGAGGGGAGGGGCAAGAAGAAAGGGAGCCAGAGGAGGAGGTAGAGGAAGTATGGAGTGATTTAGATGAATGTAAAGAGGGTGCGGCAGCAGCGGGATCTCCGCTGCCATTCCCATTCGACCAAGAAGATGAAAGGGCTGCACCAAGATGGCAAGGGAGGTGAAGGCAAAGAGTAGGGAACATGCCGATGAGTAAAACAAAGAAGGGAACGGTAAGTAAGAAAGGAGGAAAAGCAAAGCTTCAAATGCCTCTGATACACAAGGGAGCAGGTGGCCCCACTACATACCGTGGGCACAGATGGATAAAAATAACTTGTTGAAACTTCTCCCTCCACATTCAGGGTGGGGCGGGAAAATGGATACATGCATTTGAAAAGAACACAGCAGGGGTATCATTGGCCATAGGGGATGTAAAAAGTTTGCTGGTGTCTGCTGTTGGTGATCAAGCAGACGTAGTATGGGTGAAGGCGGGGTTCCTGGGAGTGACAATGAACTGTGACCACCACGATGGGTCATCATTTAACAATGTGAGAGCACAAGTATGGGATGCATTGTGGAGAATGTTTCTAGACACTCCAAACTTACACTTAGTGATGCAGTGCACTATGGGAGATGAGGAGGAGCCTACGCAATTCATCCTCCAGGTGCATGACCTGTGGAGAAGTGAAACGGGTATGGCGTGGGACCAATCTACTGCCTTGTTCTACTTTATAATTTAAAAAAAGGGCTCCCAAAGGAGGTACAGAAGGCCTTGGATAAAATAGCTGGGATAGAAGCCAAGGGGTGGCCCCAGATTCAGAGCATAATTGTGCACCAGTGTAGGAGGATCAAAGAAAGAGAAAGAGAGAAAGCAAAACGAAGGTTGGCAAATGATGCAAAGCTAGTGCAAAATAAATTAGTGAAGGTCGCAGCTTTGACTGCCACAACATCAACTGACAGGCAAGGCAAAGGAGAAAAGGCAGTGGGAAACACACCAGCCAGAATATCCGCAACATGGGCTGCAAATGGACAGGAGCATTGGGATGGAGAGGAACAGTATGGAGGGCCCCAATGGCAAGGGAGACCAGAAAGAGGACAAGGTGGGTACAGAGGATCAAGAGGGGGATTCGGAGGAATGGGAAATAGAGAATTTGGAGGGCCTGAGATGAGGGGGGACTGCAAGGATCAAGTTGGAACTGCGGGAGGTGGGGGCATTATTTAAGAGAATTTACAATGCAACCTATGGGTTATTATCAAGGAAGCCCCCCATGGGAATTGAACAGCAGTATGGTCACCCACACCCAGGCAGCCCCTATGGGTTACCTATGGAAGGGAATGGGCAGAACAAGCAATGTTATAATGAGCCCCAAATGCAACAAAGACAGCACCGCCAACAACAACCACAGCAGAGAGGTATGCCACAACAAATGGCAAGGCAGAAGGTTGTATACGAATTGTTTGTATTACAACTGTTCGAATTACAATTGACCTTTTCACAATTGACTGATTGACCGAATTGTGAAGGTCAATTGTAACATATATGCGGGGGGAAACCCCTGCAATCCCCCATCCACCCCAAACCCCCCTAAACCCTATATATATATATATATATATGGTCAATTGTGAAAAGGTCAATTGTGAAACTTTAAAATCGGTCAATTGTTCATTCGAACAATTGTAAACTAACAATTTGGTGTATACGAGGCAGAACACTATGAGCAATGCGAATAATAATATTTTTGCCACAGCCGCTAATGGCTCACAGGCAACTTTTCACAGTGTAGCAGTGGTGGGAGATAATGTATTCTCCGTTCCAGGAATGGAGACATATGCAGATAAGGACAGCCCACAGAAAGCACTTGCGTGTCCAGTGCTATCCACTACCCTACGTGCAGAAGAGGAACTACTAGTGGGGACGGAGATAGGCAATAAACAGTTCATCTTTATGGGAGCTGAAAAATCATGCCTCATGGAAGGTCGGTTCCCGCTCTCGGGAAGAAATTTGGAAATGCAAGGATTCTCTGGGGCTATTTTAAAAGTTCCTTACACAAAAGATCTTGACATAATGGTGGGGGGAAAAACAGTGCATGCACCCCTACTGTATCACAAAGACTCACCAATAAATTTGTTGGGAGGAGACATCCTGAGTAAATTAAACATGACAATCTCCTTTACTGAGCGGCGAATAGTTTGCTCCACCCCAGGAGTGTGCCCCGTGCGAGCAATGCTGATGATTAGCACAATGACAAATGAAATTGTGGTTAGAGGTGTGCCCATTGACATTGATATGTTTATTTATGGTATCGGAGTGTTAGCACAGGTGGTGCCAGAGATAACAAGAAAAGAATTTAAAGTACCTTCAGATTTTGTCTTCGACCCAATTGTGAATACAGATATTGTACCAGGGACTTTTTTGTCTATTGATCTAGAAGGGGTACAGGTATCAAGTAAACTTATTGCGGTAATAGGACTGGACACACATGGATGCGAGTGGAGGGCTGTACATAGACCCAAATAAAATGTTGCGCTATTTAACTAATGAAGAATTGTTCACTGACAATGAGAGTGATGGAGAAATAATAATGGAAATAAGCATAGCATGTGATATTATGAATCAGCACAGGGAAATACACAACCCTCTCATGGCTAGTGTTAATGTGCCACCTACCATATTCGACGAAGATATGGAAAAAGTTCTGCCAGACATATGGACCACAGGCCCCCATGATTTAAGGCTATTGCAAGAAGCCACGGCAATTAAAATAAAATTGAAACCAGGTGCCATACCCCCTAGAGTAAAACAGTAACCACTATCAAGGGAGGCAGAGGAAGGAATACGAGAAACAATAAATGCACTACTAGAACAAGGGATAACAGTGCCATCCAATTTGCCATGTGACACAGTGATTTTTCCGATCAAAAAATCTAAGGGCTGGGCTTGGAGGATGATCCACCCACTTAATGAGATCATACAGAAAGAGTTCCCATTAGTGCCTAATTCAGCATCAATATTGTGTAGCATACCTAAAGATGCCGTGTGTTTCACAGTGGTGGATTTGAAAAACGCTTTCTTCTCAATACCGCTTGACCCAAGCTCTCAGTACCTCACAGCGTTCACGCTAGGGGGGAATAGATATGAACATTGTAGACTACCACAGGGATATTGTGAAAGCTCGAGCATTTTCAATAGAATTTTGCACGAAGATCTTGGAAACATTGATGTAGAAAGCATGATAATACAATACGTAGATTATTTACTTGTCTGCAGTAAAAGTGAAGAACAGTGCAGGGCCGATTCAATAACATTGCTAAATTTGTTGACCGTGAAAGGATACAAGGTGGGCAAAGGCAAACTGCAATATTGTCTAGCAGAAGTACTCTACTTGGAACAGCTAATTTTAAAAGATGGCAAGAGAATATTACCAGACAGAGCAGTGTCCATACGCCACCTGATCATACCAAAAACAGTAAAGGACATGCAAAAGTTTCTCGGCATCTATAATTACTGCCGTGCATGGATACTTGACTATGCAGCGCACACACGCCCACTACTACAAGCTCTGAAGGAAGCACAAAAGAATAATGTCCCATTAAAATGGACAGATGAAATGATGACACAGTATTTCAAACTGAAAGATCTAATTGCACATGCACCAGTTTTGGCGAACCCAGATTTGATCAGGAATTTTACATATTCTCACACTGCAATGGTATTTTAATGACTGCAGTACTGACACAGAAAATATCACTAGGTCACGAGCCTTTGGCCTATTACAGCGGCACATTAGACTCAGTAATGCAGGACCACTTTGCATGCGAACAAGCTCTCGCTGCAGCGGCCTTCGCAATAGAAAAAAGCGCCACCATCGTAATGGGATTCTCAGTAACACTATACGCAGAACACTCACTCTTTGCAATTCTAGAAAGATCAAAATCAACGTTAACAACACAAAGGGCAACAGCATACGAGATAATAATATCCAGTGCAAATGTTCATGTGGCAGATGTAAGACAGTGAACCCAGCCACATACATTACAGAGCCCTGCACAGTAGAAGCTATCCAGACACATGATTGTGCTACTTATGAGGGAGAAGAGGATGACATTCCCAAAGCAAGCGAAAATGCACTAAAGGAGGGAAAAATATACTTTGTAGATGGGTCAGCATCAATAGACAGTGATACAGGAGAAAAACATGTGGGAGTGGTAGTTGTGAGAATGAAAGAAGAAGAATATGAAATTATTGTACAGAAATGCCTCCCCTCTCATTACTCCGCACAAGCAGAGTAATTGACCGCACTAATTGAGGCACACTGCTAAAGCATGTGCGGTAACAATATACTCTGACTCAGCATACGCTACAACAACAGTACACTCAGGGCTGTCACGCTGGCGACAAAGAGGGTTCTGAAGGGAAGATGGTTCGCCAGTACAACATGCTGCATTACTAAATGAACTGATAGAAGCATTAGCAGAACCATCAGTAGTAGCATTGATGAAGTGCCAAGCACATACCAATAACATGAATGAGATCTCATTGGGAAACGCGGCAGCGGATGCAGCAACAAAAGAGGTTGCGTATTTCAATATTTCACAAGCAATAGAATGCATTATCAAAACATAGAGCCTAGATACATCGGAGGAAGGATACAGCCATACACCAGTATCCCAAGTAATAGAGCTCCAAAGACGTGCACCTGTGCAGGAGCAAGAGTTATGGGCTTAGAGAGGTTGCAAACAATCATCAACAGATCTAATATGGAGACAGGAACAAACAGGGAAGGTGGTGATGCCAGTGGAGTTACTGGAAATAGCATTCCAACAACTACACTTCCCAACACATGTAACTAAACAACACATTGCAGCAGAAATACAGGAACATTTGTTTGTTCCAAATTTACAGGAACATTTGTCAAAATTCACTATAGAATGTACCCCATGTCAGACATACAGTTCAGGAATGACACTAAGGACACTGCGAGAAACATTACTGCGCCCTGGGGTCCCGTTTAGAGAGCTCCACATTGACTACGCGGATATGGGAGAAAGATGTAATGGAGCAAGATACTTAATTGTGATAGTTTGCCCCTTTTCAAGGTGGGTGGAAGCTGGACCATGCCCCCACCCAGACGCAAAGTGTGCCGGGAAATTCCTGGTGCTGGAGGTGTTCTCAAGGTGGGGCATATGTGAAGTAATAAGATCAGATAATGGCACACACTTTGTGAATGACATCTTCAAGGAATTAACATCGTTACTGGGGGTCAAGCACAAATTGTGTTCGATTTATGACCCGATGGCTAACGTGGTGGTGGTAAAAATCAATGGCCTGCTCAAAAGCAAGTTATCAAAATTGTGTATCACGCTGAACAAAAACTGGGTGTATTGCTTGCCCATAGCACTGTTCCGCCTCAGAGCACAGCCAGTTAAAGACCATCATTTGAGCTCACACAAAATAGTGACGGTAAGGCGCATTCATACACCACTCTCCCCAGTGAGAAGAGCTTCAGACGCTCACAGAGCTGCCACAGTGCTGGGGGATGAATTTAAGGAATACATTACTCATTTAACACCCACATTGCTAAGCATAGCGAGACAAATTGCGCCACCATTCACAGAAAACGCTGTGACAGACACAGCAGTGCCAGCCCATGACAGCCCAAAGTGTCAGTTAACACCAGGAGAGAATATATATGTGAGAAGTTTTGTTCGGAGATGGAATCCCCCAAGATCTCATGGCCCATATGAAGTTGTCTACTGCACACCTACTGCAGTAAAAGTTAAGGGATTGAAATATTGGGTGCATCTATCAGATGTGAGAAGAGTATGTGATAGCGCAATCCCTCAATGCGAACAAACTGACAGCAACAAAGTTGCTAGTGGGTGAAAGAGAAAGTATGAAAGAACACATATTGACAAAAAGGAAAATTGAAAGCAATGAGTAAAAATGTATTATGACTCTCTCTCTCTCTCTCTCTCTCTCCCTCTCGCTCTCTCTCTCTCTCTTTCTATCAATTGTAAAGAAATATGATTGACAGCCTGTATAGACAAATGCTTTTAATTTCTGAAAGAAAATAATATTAAATACAAAATAAGGTCATGTTAATGAAATGCACGATAAAAATATAAGAATAGCATTAAGGTGTGCACACATAGAAATTATTAATTTAGTAATAGATTAGTAAAACAGGTTGATATGATGACAGTAAAATGATAACTTAATGAAAAAAATAATGAAATGTATGCATGTTAATTAACAATTTTATATCACCCCGCCAGGTGACACAATGGCAGAAAGGAGTGCACGATGACGGCACAATTTTAGTTAGTGATAGGGCAGATAGGGGAGTTAATAAATATTATAATTTAGAGTGTGGTATAAAATATGCTGCAATACTGTTTTCTACAATGTTATTTTTTATGGCATGGTAGTAGCACAACTTAACCATAACATCTCTTTAACAAAGTTTTTTTACTGAATATATATATATACATATTTTATTTTGAATCAGTTTTATAGCCGCAGCAATTAAAATGCATGCATGGCTAAATGCAGCAATGGCTGGTGGGCACTACCCGCGGCTCACACGTGCAATAACCGTGGCTATCATGATGAAAAACATAAGGTTATTTAATTTCTTAACTGCATTGAAAGGATCAATTAATTGTCTTTCATCCATATTTACAGTGTGTGTTTTTATTGTCTATTTTTATAACTGAAAGGCTGGCCATGAATAGGGCCGTTTTGGGGAATAATGAAAAAAAAGGTAAGGACTGGGAAGGGAAACACACTAGGATTCATATATATATAACAAAGAATAGGTTTAAAAAAATGGACACGTAAAAACATACCTAGCATTGGCAATTGGCATTAGGTTCCAGAAGAGCCTTGCTCAACAGTATAGGATTCCTGCTCCCAGCCTGATCAAGCTGTGACAGGTTTTGCATCTCACAATAAAGTTAGGAAGATCAGGTTCAGGCAGGATGGACTGAGGTTGGGCGTTACAAGGTGGAAAATAGTTAGCAATCATGTTCTACGTCTCTGCTACAGATGAAATATACTGCAGTGCTGGTCTTGCTCCATGTACTTTACCGTATGTTTTACATGATCCTTCCTATAGGATTCATCCACTTCATCCCAATGAACACAAGATGCTGGATTAACGTCCATGTCCCCAAGCTTTGTGATGGCTTGTGTGAAGGTCTCCTCTTGCAAAACTTTACTCCAAAAATTACACAAGACCTCCTCGATCTCCTTTTTGCTGTGTTGGTCATTTACATGGAAATATTGCCCACAGTCAGCTCTGGTTTTTTTTGCACATTACTTCTTACGCGGTGGTAATGTTGAAGCCACCCACACCACCTCATCATCACTGCTGGTCGTAGTCATATTGAAATGCAGGATCGTGGAGGAAACATGAAAACTGTAAAAATACACAACAGAAAAAGGACTCTGCCACTTAATAGCAAAGAACTTAAAAATAAAAATGTAACAAGCTAAAATAACAAAAACTGACAAACTACAAAGCAAAAGACAAAGTATAATGGTATAGGAAGAAGAAAGGTAAAAAAGGAATGGATAAATTAAGATACTGCTTGGAAAAGTTCCTGAAGGCTCACAATGAAGTTCACCCACCAATACATGAAAAGTAACGACAGAAAACATGAAAAAGGTGTTTAGAAGAGGGATATAACCGTGGTTACAAGATATAGCCAACCAGAATGTGTTTTCCGTACAAGCGGGTATGGCCAAGCGCAATGATGAGTTTGCATCTAAATTATTGACCAGTCACATGGCCCAATTAGGAGGAGTGCTTGCACATGGCTGTAGCAGCATCAATGGAAGGCCCAATCACCTCAAAAGTTTATTTTGACGCGGTTATGCAGCATTGTGCCTGTTTTTACATGCCAATGGCATTGTGGGCTCATGCCCCTCTAGCTGCATCAACGAACGAGTCAATTACGCACAGAAATGTATTCATGCGACTACGCCAGTGCCATCTGCGTGTGCAAAATTACCCAATCATATCACACATTGACATGTGACTTCCACTTTAACAAATAGTTTGATCACATGTTGTGATTTATTGGTGCGGTTTTGTTGTGTGGAGAAGGGAGCGCGAGCAAGACGGCATTCCACCTACAATGAAGGCTGGGAATCCTGACAGCAATGGGGACCCAAGACTTAAAACAAAAAAAAATCTCCTGGAACTCCCACAGCATTCAGAGACAGGTACCCTCCAACAGCACCCAGATACAAGGCGAAAACATCTGGTTTAAGGTGGATGTGGTGATCACCGTCACATCAATTGGAAAAGACGATCTGATCCAGACAAATAAATCACTTGGTCCTGAAGAAGATGACACACTTTGAGAAGTCAATGAAACTGGACAACCACCTGGACAGACGATACCCCTAAAAACATATGCGACCGAACTAAGGCCACTGTAGTGGAGAACAGACTTCTTCCGTCCTCATTTAACTAATGAATTCTCTCTAAATAATGAAGATCCATTAGTGGTGTATAGAAGCTATATACATACATTTTAAGTTACAATTTTTAAGAATCCCCTTCTAAGAAGGACTTTGGGTTTTCCCACAACCAAGCAACGAATCTACAATATACTGCTAACACACTTCCTGGAAGGTCAATAAACTTAGACAGGGCCCTGTCGCCCCAGCGAAAATGTTCCTCCTAGAAATGTTGACACTATTCAAGTAGATACTGTTTTGCTTTGTTACTATATTTAGTTTCCCTATTAGATAAGCGGTTCCACATAGGGAAAGGGAGTTCTTCTTTTTAAGGACTAGTATGTAAAACATGTAGTGAAAATAGAATCATGCTAAAAAATACTTTTCTTAAACTGTTTCTGTGTGTGATAACAAGCTATCTTAACTAACACGTAAGGCTTAACTTCGTAATTCCAATCAGAATCCCTGATTGTTTTTTGTGCCTACGCCCATGCCATTTTACGAAATCCATGCATGCGAAATGACCCAATAGGACATTGAGCATATTCAAGGCGGCATGCATCTGCATAACTCATGTGCCAGCCAATCATATCATGTGCTGCGCCTCCGAGCCAACATGTGATTGTTATTCATGTAAACACACGGTCCAATCACACGTTGCAATGTATTAAAAGGCAACACCTAAAGACACATTCTGAGCAAGGCAGAACACGAGAACAAGCAGAACCTCTGGGACAAAGGCACACCTACTGGAGCAGAGCACCAGACCAAGGCACAAGAGTAGCGGGATGAAAACTCCAATGCTTCCCTAATGGAGGTTGTTGCCTCCAAAAGGCAGTGAAAAAACGTGTGGAGAAGGCCAGATCCCACAACAGAAGATTGCATTGTGTTTCAAGGATGCAAGCAGCCCTCCCGAATGAACAACAGAGTTTGGGAGGCGAGATGAAGCCTGTGGTACTAACCTTGACCCGAAAATTGGAAAACGCCAAACAAGAAAAAAGCGCACGCAGCCGGTGAGTTGGCAAATGACCTGAGATAACGGTGTGTGCTAAAGTGAATCAAGTAGCTACATCATATCACAAGCAAAGGCTACAGGTGTGTGGATGAAACATGAAGAAAGGCAGACCTGTGAATGAACTTTGAAGTGAAATACAGCTGCAAGATAAGCCATACTAAGTAACAGAGTGGTCTGGTGAAAGGAAGTAGCCATTTGAAAGTCTCTGTGACATGTGCATTGTTTGGAGCTAAATGGCAAACAGACAGCAAGAGTGAAAGTAACCAGTGAACGCTGAATCAAAGTGGTTCTGCAATAGTTTATAAAGAAAGCCATACACATTCAAAAGACTTCAACATCCGAAAGTGGTCCTAGCTCGATTGAGGGAGACCCGATACATATTAAGCTTAGGGAAGGGAGCCCCCTTGCAACTTTGTGTTAACTGTATCATGAGAGGTCTGAGCCCAGCACAGGGGGATCTATGAGAACTGTGTGGTGTAAGGTCTGAGCCTGGCAGAGGGGGACCTTTGTGAATGTGTTGGTTGAAACATTATTTTGAAAGCCAGAGAAAATAACTTTAAACATGGATGGCCATGTGGCCCTTGTTCCACGGGTGTGAACTGTGTACTGTGTTGGAAGCTGAGCCAGAGTGTGTCAATCTGTCTAAAAGGATGTCCTTATCTCGTGAGGCCAAACATGGGGAGGAGAGCTGGTATTAGGTTTTTGTTAGTATAGTGCACTTTGATTTGACAGACTCCACTAAGACTATTTTGTTTATTGTTTGATGGTCGAGACTATTTCCATCTTAGTAATACGGCAGAATAAGAGTTTCTCCAACCCTAACATTATCAATACACATTTAACAAATGGTATCCGTTGTGTCAGTGCCAATACTTGTGATACTGTGCCTTCCCTACATATGGTGTCAGTTGTGGGATATGACTCAATTGAGACAAATTGGGGGATCCTAAAATTCCAGAAATGTAGTCACCAAATCTCAGACACCTCTACCACCACAAAGAATCTGTAGGCTTTGACATGTGTAGCAGCAGTGAAGCCACTATCCGTCCATGGAAAAGAGGGATGATTCCCATGGACGTAGTCTTAATTCCACCCTTTGGGTTGTTACATAAGATTGTCTCCAAAATCTGGCCTGGCATGGAAGTTTGGTCTAGATGTCCTGGTGATCGTCATAGACCCAGACTTTCTGGGAGACATAAAGGTTCTTCTACAGATCCATGGCAAAACTCTATTTGAAATACACTATGGGGACACAATTGCACAGGAAAGTGAAGGAAAGGAAACTGAGAGAAGTAGCTTAGGCTTTGGAGAGGCCGATGAAACACCTATCACTGAGGCAAAGCAGGAAGAAGAACCTACCATCCTTCCCGTTCTAGCCTTCACTCAGTGAAATGATCAAGCACTTGCAGCGGCCTTCTAAAAAGTGAATACTGAGAAAGAAGGACTTGAAAAAGGGGGCCCTTTTTCTTCCTGAAACAGGGATTATTAAATAGAAAGAAAACCTCCAGAGAAGGCCTAAGTAAAACTCAGTTAGTAATACCCCAAACCCATCACAAGATAGTGCTAGAGATTGAACGCTCTCATTTGACAGGGGGACATTTAGGACAATCTAAAACCCAAGCTCACATTATTGGAAGATTCCACTGGGCAGGTATCCTTGCTGGCATAAAGAACTTCATTCAGACATGTGATATATGCAGGAAAACCAGAGCTTATATTTCCTTACCTGCCCCTCTAAACCCATCGCCGATAATAAAAGTCCCTTTCTCCCGAATCGGGATGGCTATCGTTGGATTGTTGGAAACCTCAAGACTAGGTAATACATTTGTTCTAGTAATCATTTATTACAATACCCGGTACTCAGAGGCTTTCCACCATGCAGAACAGCAAAACCCAGCAAATATTAAAACACCTATTGCCATTATTTTCGAGGGTTGGTGTTCCCAAGTAAATTCTGATAGATCAGGGATCCAAATTTATGAGCAAATGTGTGAATTCAACACATTACCACCTTAAGAACCTCAGTTTACCACCCCCAAATGGACAGATTAGAGATTTAACAAGACCCTTACAATGATTTTGAGAAAATTGGTCAATTAAGATGGGAAGAACTGGGGTTGCATGATCCCTTGGGTCTAATTTTCAGTAAGAAAGACCCTTCAGGCATCTACTGGATTTTCTCCATTTGAGATACTTTACAGTAGAGAATCAAGATATGTCTTAGTCATGCTCTGAGAAACCTGGGAAGAGAGATAAGAGGCACCTATTCCCCTCTCGCAAACAGGTATCTGATTACGAGAGCACAGGAAACTCGTCTGGAGTCTAATCCGCACTCATATGGAGAATGCTCAAGCCCAACAGAAGTCCACCTCTGACAAGAAGGTGGAAGGTGAAGTTAAGATCTTCATTAGTAAGACAGAAGCTATTAGTCATCTTACCTATCTCTGAAAATAAACTTGGCTCAACACAGCATGTGCCATATGAGGTGCTAGAGCAAACAAGAACCTGTGCCTATACAATAGCCCAACCAGATAGAAAATAGACTCACCTTTACCATGTAAATCTCCTAAAGGAGTGACAAGATAATCCTTCTGCAACCTTCTCTTCGCTACTGTCTTGTTTGGTACCGGAGGAAATATATAACTCTGAACTTATTCCCCAAGAACTATCTAAAAAAATACAAGAAGATTTGAACAATCATTGCATTCCCCAATGTATTCTGTGAGAAACCAGGGAGGTCCATTTGAAACCATATAGACTCGAAAACAAATAGTGGTTGAGGAAGTGAAAAATCTAAAGCAAACATTATCAAGCCCTCTTCAAGTCATTGGTCCTCCCCTATTGTGTTGATTACGAAATCTGATCATTCTTCAAGGTTTTTCTTAGGCAGGTTAACAACATCTCCGCCTTCAAGGCCTATTCTATGCCACGCACACAATGAGTTAATAGATGAACTTGGAAATGCCACATTCCTATCAACCATAGATTTAACCAAGGGATATTGGCAGGTCCCAGTATATGGACTTGATAAAGAAAATACATCTTTCTCGACACCCATGGGATTATTCCAGTTAAAAGTCCTCACTTTTGGCCTGCATTGGGCACCGGTCACGTTCCACTGACTTATGGACAGGCTATGATATGATATGACATTTATAATGCACCTGTGCACAAGTGTTTCTAGGTGTTACAAGACAAGGAGGGGGAGACAGAGCGAAATAGGAATGGAAAAGGAAGGTATTGAGTTGCTTTCGGAACTGGAGGTGGTTCTGCTCAAGTGTGAGAGAGGCAGGGAGGCTGCTCCAGAGGGAGCCCCCAGACAAAAATAGAGATCTGCCCCAACTATCTGCTTAGAAAACATCTGCCCCTCAGAGAGTTGGGAGTGAATGAGTGGAGAATTAAGGGAGATGTTTAGGAAGAGATAGTTGGGGTAGTGCAGCCCCAGGCCCCAGAAAGCCTTGTGGACGATGCAAAGGATTTTGAACTTGATCCTTGGCACCACAGAGAGCCAGTGAAGATATTTGAGAGCTGGAGAGATATGATCCCTGGGCTTGAGGCCAAGGACAAGTCGTGTAGTCCTGTTCCAGATAAGTTGCAGATGTTGGAGAGTAGGGGCAGGCAGATTTAGTAAGAGGCAGTTGCAGTGGTCCAGACTAGGGAGGACCAAAGCTCTAGAGACAGTGAGCATCTGGGTGAAAGTGAGTAAATGAAGAATACCTCCAAGTAGGTGCAGCTGATAGTCCAAGGTTCTTAGCCTCACAGGTAGGAGCAGGAGGATGGCCCAGAGTGGGTGCCCTGAGAGAGAGGATAGGAGGGAGCTGGTGTTCTGATGAGGAGGATCACAGTCTTACTGCCATTGAGGCAGACATCATTAGCAGCACACCATTCCTGAATTTCAGCCAGACAGGCTGGTATGAGAGAAGGGGAAGAGGCGACTGAGGGGAGCCAGCAAGAGAGCTGGGTGTCAACCGCATAACACTGAAAGTTGGAGCAGAAAGTAGCAATGTGGTGGGCAAGAGGTGCCTAGTAGTGATGGAAAAGCCAGGGAGACAGGTTAGACCCCTGGGGAACATCACAATTAGAGAGAGGGATAGAAGAGAGGAAAGACATCAGTTGCACCTGAGAGGGTTGGTCAGTGAGAAAGGAGGTCAGCCAGGCCAGGGCCTGATCAGTGATGACCAGGTTATCACAGAGGCGATTGAGCAGGATGGCATGGTTGACAATGGCAAAAGCATAATAAAGATCAAGGAGAATGAGGACCGAAGGAAGGTTAGAGTTAAGGTTAGCAAGCAGGTTTTTCACAGGTGTTCATGAGAGCACTTTCCATGCTTCTGGGAGCTCTGAAGCCAGACTGGTGGTCATGAAGACAACCAACACATTTAGTGTGCAGATTCACCTGGGATATGGACAGCTTTTCTAAGAGTTTGCCCAGGAAAAGAGTGATGGAGATTAGGCAATAGTTAGCCGGAGAGGAAGAATCATCAGAGGGCTTCTTTAGAAGGGGATCTACAATGGAGTGTTTAAAGGGGAAGGGGAAGGTTCCAGTGGTAAAGGAGTGATTGCAGAAATCAGCCAAGGCTGGAGCAATGGCACCAATGTGGTATTTGATGGTTCTGGATGAGCAGGGGAAAACCTGCTTTGATCAGGCTTTCATAGATCAGACTTGTCTAGAAACATCGTCTGGGATGAACAAGGGAAAGAAGGAGAAAAGAGGAGGAGAGGAGACCATGATTGGAGGAGGAGGCATAGGGAGAGAGGGTGAACAGGATGTCCTGAGTTTTAGTGATGCAATGAGACGCTAAGGCTGTCTATAGTGCCTGGGAGAGAACAGGAGATGTAGTGACTGTAGCAGGATTGGCCAGCTCCTTGCAGATTTTGAGTAGTTTGGCCGAGTTATTAGATGCTGCAGAGATGCAGGCTTTGATGTGGGCTCTCTTCTTAGCAGAGTCTGTATTGACTTTGGATCAGGCAGCAGGCCAGTTTGTCAGGGGTTGCACCTGATGTCCTCCACTTCCTTTCAGCCACCCTACACTTTTGTTTAAGGCTGACAACGTCGGAAGCATAGAAAGAGTTGCACTTGCATTTGGGCTACAAATGGATCCTCATGACAGGGGCAAGGACATCAAGAGTGTTAGAGATAGAGAGATGGAGGTTAGATAGGGCTGTGTCAGGGTGTGAGTCAGCCAAAGGTGCA
The DNA here is from genome assembly GCF_040938575.1 of Ambystoma mexicanum. NCBI lineage: Eukaryota > Metazoa > Chordata > Amphibia > Caudata > Ambystomatidae > Ambystoma > Ambystoma mexicanum. Next base: position 199,433,055 of record NC_090935.1, read on the forward strand.
GACAGAGGAGTGAAAGTAGCATTTAAAGCCGAAATTGACAGACGCTTCTTTGGTCGGATGAGGGGTAGAGAAAGAGGTGGGAGGAAAGGAGAAAGGTATCACTATAGGAGAGAGGAGTGGTGAGAGGGTTACGGAAGAGGAGGTCTGAGGAGATCAGAATATCCAGGGTGCACCATGCAGAGTAAGTCGGTCCAGAGGGAAGAATAGAGAGAAAGAGAGTGAGAGAGAGAGAGAGAGAGAGAGAGAGACAGAGACAGAGAGAGTGCAGAGGTTGTGAAAGAGTCTCGAAGAAGGGAAAGTACCATTGAAGTGGATATTCAGGTCTCAGGGGAGGAGAAGTTGAGAGGTAGAGGTAAGGAGGGAGGATGAGAGGACAGCCCACTCAGAGAGGAAGAGAGTGATCTGGCCAGGTGGCCTGTAGATAGTGGCCACAGTGAGAAAGAGGACAGGAGAGATAGAGATTCTGCAGGCTAGGCATTTAAAGGAGGAGTAGTCCTGCATAGGAATGATAGAATCATGAATCCACTTCGGGAGGATCAAAGCTACACCCCCACCAACACGGTTGGTTCTGGGTTCAGAGTGGATCTTGTAGCCATCAGGAAGGAGATTGTCAATGCTCGTACCAGAGCTGGCCATGAAAATCCAAATCAAGTTCTTTCAGGAAATGTCAGATGTCAGCGGAGTGTTTGAGAGCTGAACGAGAGTTGAGAGTAGCAATGGGGCAGGTTGCCCCCTTTGAAGGACTTCTGTGGAGTAGTTCAGGTTAGAGGAGTGCCCTGTGTAATTGTTGGAGGTGCCCGAGGATGGGCAGAGGAGGAAGGAGAAGGCAAGATAGCCAGGGAGGAGGAGGAAGGTGCCAGAGGGGTGAGTGAGGAATGAGGCGACAGGGTGACCTGAGAAGCAGCAGAGGGTGCCATAGAGGTGGCATAGGATGGATGTGGTAGAGCAGCCAGATAGAGGAAATAAGGGATAGAAGGAGAGGAAAGGAAGTTGATAAGGAGCGGGAAGCATCTATCAAAAAGGAGAAGGTTGGCCTGGACCAAGATGGTCCCATTTAAGTAGACATTAATGATGGTCTTGGAGGAGTGGAAGAAGGCCAGGAGGGCCTCCCACCGGGATCCACCATTAATGGGAGAAGAGGGAAAAGGAGAGGGAACAGAGACCATACGGGGGGTCCATATACCTGTAGAGGGAACGACAAAGAGGATGTTGGTAAGGGTCTGTCTGGAGGAAGCACTGGTGTAGGTATCAGCAATAGAGAGGTCTTGGTTGGAGACCAGGATGTCCTTTTTGAGTTTTGTCTGGCTGGACTTAGTGAGAATGATAGGATAGTCAATAGAAAAGCAGTTAAAGAAGATAGGTGACACAGAGAGCACCATAGAGGGTACAGAGAGGAAGATGGTGGATGAGAGTGGGAAGCCCAAGCAGAGGAGGGGGCAGCACTGGAGAGCAGGAAGGCATGGGGTATGCCAGTGGGAACAAAAAAGGAGGGGGGTAAACAATGGAAAAGAAGCAACAGACCAGAACATCAGATGCACTACATACTCAACAGCAAGGTACAGCGCACAATAGGGAACCTAGAAGAAAAAGGATGCACATGCAAAGAACCAACAACAAAGCACAGAGCACATCAGGGGACCTAGAAGGGAAGAAAGAATAAGGACCAACAACAAAGTATGGAGCACAGCAGGGGCCATAGATTGGAAGAAGTGGCAGTGTAGTGTGACACCAAGAACCGTGGGGAGCAGCACAATATCAGAGCAAACAGAACAGCTCATAATCAGAGCAAAGAAGGACACACAAGGTCAATCTAAAAAAATAACCAAGACGTAAAGAATGTACACAAACAGGAATGCAGGCAATGATAATGCAAGCCAACAACTGTGGAGCAACAAAAATGTCAAGAACAGTACACAATAGAACAAGGGAGGGAGGGAGCTAAGATGAGAGGGGTGGGAAGTGACCACAGGCAATGCATAGAACTAAGATATGAGGGAATGCAGTGATTAAGAGAAGGAGGGGTGCACATGGTCAAGTAGAGAGGGAATGCAAGCGGCCTAAGTTCTGGGGGTTCGCACGTGGCCTAAATTGCGAAAGAGCGTACACAGCCTAAATTGCGAGTGGGCACATGCGGCCTAGAGTTGCGATGGAGCACCCATGGTCTAAGTTGTGAGGGTGCTCATGCACCCTAAGATATGTGGGAGCGCATGTGACCTACAGTGCAAGGGAGCGCAAGTAAGCATGTGGTGATGAGGGGGGTGTGAGGACCGGTTGCAGGGGAATCACAATGTGTGCAAGAGTGAGAAAGGGCACCAGGTTATGGGGGTTGCATGAAGTTTAGCAAGCTAACTCTCCCTGCACCTTCTTACCTTGTGGCTGCAGATAGGAGGGTGAGGTTACACCGCTACCCCATCGCCACCAAACACCTACGTCGCTCAACACCACAGCATTGTCCTTCCAGGGCTCTGTCACAGAGTGTCCATACCTCGGTTCTTACAGGCACGGAAGTGTGGCCGTAGCGAAGCCCTACTCTGATTTATGTGTGGCCTATATTGACAACATAGTCATTTATAGTAGAACTTGGGAAAACCATCTTTTTCATCTTTCTACTATTATGAGGACCCTCATAGAGGACAACCTAATTGCCAATCCATCCAAATGCAAGCTGGCTCAATCAGCTGTGAAATACCTAGGTTTTTTTGTAGGGGATGGCAGTTTCCAGCCCCAACAAGAACAAGTGAAAGCCGTCCTAGATGCCTCCACACCCAAGACCAAGAGAGATCTCAGGGCATTATTTGGACTGATTGGTTATTACCTTAGGTTTATCCCAAAATTCTCAGACAGAACAGCCAGGTTAACAGACAAACCAAATAATGCTGAACCTCAGAAGGTTCATTGGAATGGGGAGGATAATGCATGTTACAACAACATAAAACAAGGCTTCTGTCAGAACCCAATCATAAAGGTAGTAGACTTTTTGAAAGAATTTATATTACAAACAGATGCATCTCGCACAGGGTTAGGAGCAGTTATGTCACAAACATATGATAGATTAGAACAATCCATCCTCTTCACCAGTGGTACACTGTTCCCACAAGTGAGTAATTACTCTGTGTTGGAATTAGAGGCCCTTGCTATCAAATGGGCAATCATCCATCTAAGGTATTATCTTTTAGGGAGAAAGTTCACACTTGTCACCGACCACTCACCTTTAGTATGGAGAAGTCAACAGAAGGACTCTAACCCTCGAGTCATGCAATGGTTCTTACACCTGCAACCCTGCTGTTTCACTGTGAAACACCAGAAGGATAAAGAACAGGGGAACGTCAATTTCCTTTCCCGGTTCCCCTGTGAAACAGATGAGGCTACATTGCATGGGGTAAGGGTATGTAAGAAACCAGAGGGTATCTCACCCGCTGGTCCCTGGGGATCTATCTCTCAGGTGGCCAGGGCACAGCTATCACCTTTGGATCCAGACCTTGGGGGAGGATATGTTCGGGAGGATAAGCTGTGTGAGGGGTTTTCGGAGAGTGGGAGTGAGATAGCCAATGGTGAGATGCTGTATTCCTCCCTTTTTCGTTCATCTACCACATCCTATTTTTTTAGATTTTCCAAAGTCTCAACCCCCCCTTTTTACACAAACACCGGGGGGATGAAGAGGGTGACTGAGAGTAACCAGACTTACTCTCTCAAATTGTACAGGACATGTCCCATTAATCGGGTTAGGCAACGTCAGGCACTTTACCTTAAGTGCATACACCTGATACCAATTAGTTCAACACCTAAAGGCACATTCTGAGCAAGGTGGAACACGAGAATGAGCATAACTTCCAGGACACAGGCACACTTCCTGGAGCAGAGCAACAGGCCAAGGGACGAGAGTAGCAGACCGAAAAACCCAAGGCATCCCTATTGGAGGTTGTTACCTCCAACAGGCCACATAAATGCGTGGGCAAGGCCAGATTCCCACAAGTGAAGATTGCATTGTGTTTCAAGGACACCAGTGGCCCTTCCGGGTGAACGGCAGAGTTGGGGAGGTGAGGTCAAGCCTGTGATAATAACCTTGACTCAAAAATCAGAAAACACCAAACAGGAAAGAAGTGCACACAGCCGGTGAGTTGGCAAGCTGTGTGTGTTAAAGTGAATGAAATAGCAACATCATATCACAAGTGAAGGCTGCATGCATGTGGATGAAACGCGAGGAACGGCAGACCTGTGAATGAACTTTAAAGTGAAATACAGCTGCAAGATAAGTGATAAGTGATGGAGTGGTCTGGTGAAAGGAAGTAGACCATTCTAAAGTCCCTGTGAAAGGTGCATTATATGAAGCTAAAGAGGGAACAAATGGCAAGAGTAAAAGTAAATAGTGAACATTGAATCTAGGTGGTCCTGCAGTGGTTTATAAAGAAAGCCATGCACATTCGAAAGACTTTGACATCCAAAGTGATCATACCCTGATTGAGAGCCCCCTTGCAACTTTGTGTGAACTGTATTTTGAGAAGTCTGAGCCCAGCAATGCGGGACCTACGAGAACTGTGTGGTGAATGTCTGAGCCCAGCAGAGGGGGACCTTTGTGAACGTTTTGGTTGAAACATTATTTTGAAAGCCAGAGAAAGGAACCTTAAACGTGGAAGGCTATGCAAGGCTCGATGTGTTGGAAGCTGAGCCAGAGTGTTTCATCCTGCCTCTATGGATTGCCTTACCTTGTGAGGCCTGATGTGGGTGGAGAGCTGGTTTAGCCACATTATCATTTGAACATTGATTTTTCCCTTTGCATACCTTTCTCCCTTTTACACTTTTTGTGCAAGAGATAGGGCAGGCACTAGGTTTTGCTTAGCATAGGCCATTTTGATTTGACAGACTGCACTAGGACTATTTTGTTTATCGTTTGCTGGTTGGGAATTCTCACATCTCAGATATAGGACAGAATAGGAGTTTCTCCAACCCCAACATTATCAATACAGGTTTTATAAATTGTATCCATTGTGTCAGTGTCAATACTCCGATATAAGACAGAATAGGAGTTTCTCCAACCCCAACATTATCAATACAGGTTTTACCAATTGTATCCATTGTGTCAGTGTCAATACTTGTAATACCATGCCTTTGCTACAAACCATTTAGGTAAATACGAACTTGGTTTTCCATCAGCAAATTCAAAAAATAATTGCCCACAATGACAATAGTTTGTGCACCAATAAAGGAATTTCACAACAATTAAATGAAGATATGTTAAAATAATGCACACACATTATTTAATATTAAATCATGACAAACGTTCAGATGAATTTATGGAACCATCACCAGGAAACCAATACAAATAAACTAACTATGTCTTCAGTTTTCCAAATAAAAAAATCAAGACATGTCAACAGTGTAACATTATTTTGAGTATACCTCTTTTTAAAGTAAGTCATACCAATATTTCAACTAATAGGTAGACAATAAAAACTTGTATGTAAGTAAACATATTAACACTTAGCAAAAACTAAACTAATTACCTAACACATGTCATGTACATACTTCTTGTACAATCTGTGTGTATCCTTTGTTTGGCCACCCACACACATGAGTTCATAATGACATTTCAAAATGTACACATCATATTTAAAATTTTAGAACACTAGAAATTGATTTTTAAACTTCAGTTGGCACAGATAATTGTGTGCAGTGTTTTTTATGATAAGAAAATTAATTTTAAAATATAGAAATGATATCTAAATTGCCACTACAATACTTCTTGTATAATTTGGTGTTTGTCATTCTTTTGGCCACCCATACACTTAAGAGACAATGACAGTTTTCGAAAACCTATTATAAACAATAAAAACTATCCACTGTTTAATGTCTCAATACATTGTAGGAACTTTCTAAAAACGTCCACACTGAACATCCAACATATTTAAACATTAAACAAACTAAGCTGGTTGCACGATAGGAGGCCTAATGAGCTGTTTTCATTTTTTTTTATAGGAATTTGGATACTTTTTAAAACATTGTGTGGATACTTATTTTAACCACCTATACACATAACCAGTAAACCCAGCATATCTAAATTCTTCCCTAAAACTCTTATTAGAAGTTATACCTCATTATTTTTCAAACATTGTACTTTATTGTTTTTGTATCTATAACTTACTGTTTCATATGTAAACAGTCATGACCTTCTACACTCCCTAACACTCAGAATAATGTACAGGGAGCCATGTAATTTACTTAGCACTTATAGGGAAATCATGTACATATTAAAACATATACTGATGTACACAATAAAACAGTAATAGAGGATTTCCGAATGCTATTTTCTCTTCTAATTTTGTAATAATCAGGATCATACCTCTATATAAATATCGGATTGTTTTGATAAATATATCGTAGTATCAATCCATCTTCTACTTTACATAAAACACTCATTAACCTATTCTTCCATGTCAAACGTTTATTTTGCATGTCTATATTCACAAAGAATTCAAAACAAACATTTTTAAACTTTGGTTCTAACAACATTACGTAAGCATTCTCTAAATTCTTTGGCAATCTAGCTCGGTGCGTGACTATAGAGTCCTTAAAAACAAGCCAATCTACTACTGTATGCACCCATGTTGTGAAATGTCCACATTAAATGACTGCCCCCTCATGAAACATATTTGCACACGTCTTAAATGTTTTCTCACTAATAGGAACTTGACTATTTACAAAATTCATTACTGACATGTTAATTTTCCTACCACCTACACTGTATCTTTGAAACATAATCAATACATACTTATTAAAAAAGAAAAATGTTCATTATTGACAGTCACTGCATTGCATGTCGTGGAATTATTTAGTTCGAAGATCCACAAAATGTACACTTTTCTGATTAGTGATATGAACACATACAAAGATCCTGAGTAGTGTAATCTTTCTTACATTGTGGACACATATGATTCTACTCACAAGTAATTCCTACAAACCTATTTACATTGTAAACCTATTTACATTAACACTTTCCTGCCTAATAAATCGAAGACAGTCATTATACATTTTTGACTATGTTCCTGTGTATTTGAAAAAATTGTTGATTTCCTCTTGTACTTATCTGTTCAGCTACTACATTTCGGATTGACATTGCCGAATGTGTACTGTGTGGGTTTTAATATACAGATATTTTAAGTAACTAAAGATCCACATTTAGCTGCTTCTCTGCTGTGGAATCTACTTCTAGCATCGATGGCGTCATGTGAAACAACATACACAAAGCTGCATTACAATAGCATGTGACTCCTGTTTCATTACTAAATCTGCAATGAGTGTTTCTTACAGTTGAACAACTCTTCAACATGGTAGATTCCGTAGTTTCTTAGTCTTAAAAGGAATGATTTCATTTGAACATACTTTCACTGACTCCATATGTTTCCTCGCTAAGTGCTTAGCAGGTACAGGTATAAGGTTCAGGTGAGGAGTATACATTACACACAACCTATTTTATTCTTCAATGCAAGAAATGTCAGCTGTCAATTTTCTTTCATTGAAGTATATTACAAATAAATTGTCTATATTTTTCACACATGACAAAGCTACATATGACATTCCTTCTTTAAACACTGCATGACCAATATCAATAGGTGCTGCTTCTAAAGGCAAACCTTCTAATTTATGAATAGTAATTGCATATGCAGAGCACAATCAAAACTATGCTCTTTTCACAATGTTATCCTTAACAAGCATGAATGGGCAGAGGTCCGGAGAAATCAACTGAGTTTCTTATACATGATCAAACTTTACTTCAACATGTTCAATATTTGTACTGTTAGGAAAAGTGTGAAATGTAATTGTTCCATTGACAAGACCAACTCCTACATTCAAGTTCCTCTTTAACATGACTTGTGCATTGATGCACAGTTTTAAAACTGCTTCTAGACCTGATGTTTTAGAAATTGAATTCTCTAGTTGACCTAATCAAGCTTTTGCTCTATTATCCAACTCTAATGGCATAACATGACCAGCTAAAACATCGCAAAATTGAATCTTCACAATATTTTGCTTCTCTGACAGTAGCATTGTAAAGTTAAACTTGTTACACTCTGCAAGTGTGCACATCAAAGCAACACAAGAAATGTTTCTTTCCTTAAGCGTCAACATGACATCAGATGGACTGCAATCCACATGAAACATGTTAGAAATCAGTCTTCTCTTTAAGACTGGTTTCAGCATCTCATAAAGAACACCTATACAAATCTCATTAGCATTTCTGCATATTGCCTCATATTAATGGTAAGTTCCTGGAATTGAAAACAATTCCAAAGGTTACAATGCCCAATGCTTCCGATACTTTCTTGAGTATCCTTAGATTGCTGCATTTTCAAAACTGTTTGACCTTTCACAGGAGTTTATTGTAACAAGTCTGCAAAACCAAGTACATGTTTACCTTCAAACAAAATGTCGTAGTCATTCTTCAAAATCTCTCGCATTCGCAAGTGAATGCGTACTAGCATAAGTCATACTTACTTCATCTACAATCAAGGTATTCCATTTTCTGAGACCTTTCCCTACTTCTTGTGCTGCAGGTATTCAATACTCTTGTGTGTTATCATGCTCCACTGGTTACATAAACAGACCATGTAAAGTAACACCTTCTACTTTAAATGCTGCTAAACCTGTTGAAGCAGTTACAATACATGACAAAGAGCAAACTGTTACATTTTGGATCATAGATCTTATTGCATGAATCAAAAAAAAAGATTTACCTGTTCCTGCTTGTCCACTAGCATACAACAATACAGGTTTGTATTGCACACAGGAACAATCATGCTTGTCATTCTGTAAACCATGTAAGAACCTATTGTTAAGTTTATAATAAACTTCTTTTTGCTGTACATTAAATTTACTAAATATGTCATTGCAATTTGCATCTGTAACTTTAGTTTTGGCATTATACATTCTATTTCTTCCATGCTAAATTCAACATCAGTTTGAAATAATTGGCTCACCAAGCACATTTTGACTTCTCTCAGGAGTCTCTTTTACCAATTAAGCTATCAAAAGTTCTTCTTGATGTAGTTATTTCTCCAGTAATTCCAAGTAATGCTCACTTTTTGGATATGTAATTAAGATTTTTGTAGCAAAAAATTATTTTTCAAAAGTTTCAAAACTTCCAAGCAAATCACTCTCACCATGGGAAGAACAAATGCAAAACACACAAACAAAATAATGCCTTGTTCTCTGCAGTTTGACAAGACAGTTTCATGTCGTTAATGAGACTTCCATTCTCATGCCTCACTAGACAACCAGACATCCATGTACTTTAAACCTTCCTATATCACTGACTGCTTCAATATTTTGATACAGATAGCATTCTGCTCTTTCATATAAACAAATATGCTCCAACACTACAGATTGATTTGGATAATATGTATCAATCAAGTTGGTTTTCAGAATCTCAGTACTGTCAGGTACTGCTACAGCTATCTGCTGAATTTCACTCAAAGGCTTCAGTACCGGATGTATAGTACTAGCTGGGCCACGACTTAACCAAAGTACATTAATGTTACATCCATACAGAGGCAAATAAGTTAGACAATCTGCAGATTCATATCTTCCACACTCTATGTGTGAGCACCTTGGGACCAAAGCTTAGATGTTTCTGACTAAGACTTGTACCTGCTGATATATCTGCCCATACGTCAGCTGCATTGCTCTTTTCAGCTTTTGTCATGTACGCTGTAACCTAACGAGTAATGGCTATTGTATAATCAGCAATATACTGTACATCAGTATTTGCATTCCAAAGCTGAGCAATGACAGGATTGTAATCATTAATGAATTGGCATTCCTTATTTCTTTGTAAAGGATACATATTTCTTGGTGACTAACCCGTAGCATCGTGTCAAACAGATGGCATCAAACTATTCACATGACCAACTGGTGTCACAGGCCTTGGAGAGCCAAATCTGCACTGAGTGTAGTACTTGTCTTTAATGTATTGTTTTCTCTGACAGTACTTTCCACTTGAGTGGCTTTGAAACCTTTTCACTGTGCTCCGTAGATCAGCATTCACATGCTGAGCAGGAATATACCAAGTGACATATTTTCTATGAACTCCATCACACAGCCATCACTTTATTACCAAACTGATTAGCATCTTAAATCCACATCAGAATATGTATATGTTAAGCCCCACATGCCTGGTACTCTTTCGTCCAAATGAAAAGTTCAGCAGTGCCTAATGGACCCTCTGATTGCATATAAAGTGTAACATGGCTAAAAATCTGTGATGAAAGAACAGCGATACACTTATCCAGTCCATGGAACACAATTCTCCACGTGTCATGTGTTGTATGTCTCCTTTCTTTTAATTACATTCACGAAATCCACCCTGCACGATCATCCCAATCATACTCAGCGCAACTTAACCCCTTAAGTGTGAAGGACGAGTATGCTCATCCTTTTTGCATAGACTTTCATAATAGCCTGGCATTTAGGGGACTAAAGTCACAAACCAAGTTGGAGTTTCTGATCATGGATCTAACCTCAGAGTGTCTATGATACCAATATTCCTTGGTTCCTCCTATTGAAGCAAGAACATTGGTAAGTTTACCCTCTAAAATTCAATTGTTTTCTTTGACCTGTTGCATCATCTCACATGCAGAAAGATTTTGAAATCTGGTTTCGGTTTGAAGTATTTGAGCAACAGCATCAAATAATGTTGAAATTCACTTTCGTACAATAAGTGAAAAATATACTCAACATTGTTGTGTAATCAGGAATCTTCAGAATACTGTTATGCTCATCTGGTCTCTGCGTAGGCGTTGGGGCATGGTTGCAGCCCTCCCAGCGATGAAACTCCTCTTGTCTCTTCCTCCCTCTGCGTTTGTGTGAGGAACTGCAGTGATGAGCAGTGTGGTTCCTGCGTGAATATAAGGAAGGTCGTATGAGTATGCAGCCTGTGGTCTCTGACCCTTCTCCAGACCTCTTCTCCCTGGATGTGGCTTCCCTGGGGTTGCACTACTCTTGAGGCTGACCTGCTGAATGATGATGATGAGCTCTCCGTCCTGCTGCTTCTGGCAGGGGTGCTTGTTGAAGGGAACCAAGTTTCTACACTGGTCCCTTGTCGTGGAAGTCCAGGCCAGCTGTGACTAGTCCACTTCTCTTGTAGGTAAGTGTTTCCCTTGTTTCTGCTTTTCTTCCAACTGTTGTAATTGTATTTGTAAAGTTGTTTCCCTGTCCTTTGTAGTCAATGTCTCTTTTCTCTGCTCTCTCCCCTTGCAGGTGGTATAGCGGTGCCGACGGTAGCTGCGGTAGAACAAGAGCTGGCGGTACGGAGGACTGGGGCTGAGATGGTGTGACAGCTGGTAAGTACCCTTTAATGGTGCCTTAGGGTGCGTGTTGGGTTTTAAATGTGGCGCGACCCTGGGTTGGGTGTTTTCGAGAGTTCTAACCTTGTCTTGTCTTCTTTTCTCATTTCAGGACTTTGGCTTTCTGGGACAGAGAGTGCACATGCTCCAGCATTGATTCGGGATCTGCCAACAAGATGGAGCGTTGCCTTGAGATGTGAGCCAGGGTCCAGGTAAGGATGCTGTTGTTGCAGGATCACAAGGTAAGTAGCTGGTCCTGGCGACAGTGAGCGTCAAGTTGCACGGAGGTGCAAAGTAACACAGTGTTTGCTTGAGGGATCAGTGGGTTTATATAGTCTTGTTCCTGGCCACGCCCAGTAGCTCTGGCCTGCCTGCTGCCATGCCCTGCCACACCCTATGAGTCAGCACCTGAAGACCAGGCCTAGGGAGCCACGCCCGATGAGTCAGCACATGGGGATGTTCTCTGGAATAAAGCCTTTCAGCACCTGGAAAGTTCTTGTAAAATAAAAGCACTCCAGCACTGAAGTAAAATAAAAGCACTCCTGCATTGAAATAAAGTGTGCACTGAAGTAAAATAAAATCACTCCTTCACTGAAATAAAGTCTTCCTGCTCACATCTCTATATGAGCCTGGCATAATTGAGTCAAGTGACCCATTCCCCCCATCACTAGATGGTGTGGTTTTTGAGTTCTGGGGCCCGTGGTCATGACAAATACATTCTTCTACAACAATATTCTGAAGAAGAGATTCAAACCTTACAATTCTACAATCGGCCTCCTATACTAGTAAGAACAATCATAAGGAAACAACAAGCTTCTGATGTCTTTTTCCAGACAATGATTGGTAAACCTTTTCTTGGTTTCATTTGATACAATTCTAAACTGTCACCCATTACTAGTTTTGAGTGTAGAGAATGAATAGTGCAATGTTCCTACAAACTATTCCCTTCTGCAACAGATAGATGTTGCATCTGACCTTCACTGCTTTTGTTTGTTGACTCAACATCAAGCATAGTCAAGTCTGGTACAGTCAGACTGCCTTTGTATGAATCATTGTGCTCCAATAGAAACACAAATTAGTTTTTCACCTTGTCAGTTTCTATAAACTGTTGCCAAATACTCATATATTTAGTGGAAACACCATTTACTAAAACAGAACATGAATCTGCAATGTCATGCTTCACTCCTAGAGTGTTCAGTTTCTGCAAACATGAAGTGCCTCACTTGTGTCAAATCGTTCTTCTGCAAACAAAAAGAGATAACGTTATTTCCAAATATCCTATTCACTATGTTTAATGTTCTCCTCAATGTACACTAGTTGCACTTGGGAGTGTGTCGACAAGATACACAAAATATGTCAGGTCTTTCAATAGAAGACAACTTAAACATTGCAATACTTTTTTATACTGGTGAAAAATCAGATCCTGTGAAAGCACAGGATCATCATTTCCACTTCCTGTAAGTGTGTTATGTACTTACACATACTCTTTTAAATGCATGATATTTATAATTTGCACTGAAGAAAATAACATTTCTACAGTTCTGGTCAGAAGTACAGTTGAACTAAATGATATCTCATTTTAGTATGATGTGCAGCCAGCATCGGTATATGATGAAAATGACTCTTACGTATCCTTTTATCAAAACAAGCTAGAGAGTGACCCAGAAGTCCTGTTTATTCACATAGTTCACAGTCATCTGTTCTTTGTAACATCTTGATCTGTCTTTGAAAATTGTTATGTTTGTGCAAACATTGCAAAAATATCTTTAAGACTTTACAAGTACACTTATCAATACTGCACAATAAATTGCACGTCCATACCTCAAGTTGTTTTTCAGGTTTTATTCTAGACTGACCTAAACATTCAATTTCTGTATTATCAGACCTTAGAATTTCTTATTTTTTAGAATTCACTCCATTTTGGACTTCATAGCTATTTCCACTCTCATCAATAGCAAGGGGCACGTTATTTCCTTGAATAAAACTCGCCTCATTAAAAGATCGTTGTGTTAGAAAGTATGTTTGCACTGACCAGCAAACATGTCACAGGAGTTATCCCGTGTAAGTACATAACCTGTTTCTATATTGTCCTACGTATAACTGCAACTGCAGCATTCATATATTTGTTGCTCCTTCTGTGTTGCTATATGAAGATATCTAATAAGTGTCAAAACAAACTACAAGTGATATGTGCCCCTTCTGCCATGGAAAATTGCCTTGCACACACTATGGTACGTCCTAATAGGTTTTTCTCAGTCTGACCATTTTACCTGGCAGGGACACTTTATCTGCTTCCAAACAGGTTGTAACCCTATTATCTAAATGGCAAGCATACTCAGCAATAATCGACAAGCACATCATATTAGACACTGCCCTCTTAAATGGCCAACATATCAGAGACAGTTTGTTGACCTATTTTCCTGTCAACAGCCCCTTTCCACACATGCTTCCTACAGGCTGGTTACAACCAACATTTCACAGATGATATAACACCCCAATACACTATAAGTTACAAAAACAAAGTACAAATAAAATAAAGAATTTCAAAAGGGTCAAAAGAAAAGAAAAAGCATAAATTTAGGGGATGTGAGTGTCAGAATGACAGACTGAGAACTATTAGAAAACACTGTAGCATACAACAAGAAACTATATAATGAACATATACAAATAAGAGTAAAGGGAAAAGAAACAACTGTACATGTCAATAGAGGGCTCCTCAATGTTAGACATGCTAGAAATCAGAAAAACATAAAAATCACTAGAAAACAAATCACAAATAAAAAATAAAAAGTCTAATCCTACAAGTTGTTATCTATTGCCATTTATTCTTAATAAGATTGTATTAATTACACAAATTCAGGTTCATGCCAACAAAAGGAGAGAAACAAAGAACCATAAAAGCTGGACCTACTAAAAACCAACACTGACACAACTTGCAGAATATACAGCTCTAGATTTGCAAAATACATCCGGGAGAATATCAGACAGCTCAGTGGAATTTAACTGCAAAAATCTCAACACGCCGATTCCGGGCTATAATATTGAATGCATAAAACTGCAGAATTAATATTCTACATATTCAACATTAATTACAATCTGTTAGGGAGAATTCTCCAGAATGGCTAATTGTCCTTACCTTTTGCGTCCCTCGGCAGCTTTGCTGAATTTCTAGGGTTTAATGTTTTTACCTGGTAAGAGTGTGAGCCTTTTTTCCCACTCATACATGTGTTTTGCTGTGTGATGTACATTTTTATGCTCATGGACTATGGAGTCTCACCCACCCCATTGGCATCATCTTTTTACTGTGTGTCACTCAGCACCTTTAGTGCAGTGACACATGGTTGTCTTATCAGACTTCCCACTTTAAACTCCATTTTCTGGGACTGACTACTGTCTCCCAGAACATGTAAACTTACCATTGACTTTACTAGTCTTTTTAAATTTACAGACCCAGTACACCCTATCTTCCAATAGGGTACTGGAGGGGTTAATAGTTATCCCCTTTTGTCTGATTCTCATGGAACATTAGTATGTTCTCCTTTCTCTAAGATTTGGCTGGTGGCAGTGGTATGTGCCATTTTTATTCTACTGCAGACTATGAAAATAGCCATTGGTACCATTTGAGGCTATGGTGGTAGCCTCAAACTCAAACCCGGTAATCCCCTTTTATTTTGACTTGGTTCCGGTCAAGTTCTTTTGCCATTCTAGTCTTTCTAGTGTTTTACTCTGCGCGCCAAATTAGGTTTGGTTCCTTTGTTTGCCGTCCTTTTGTGGGCTCTGCACAGAAGCCCTCCTTAGGTGCCTGAGTGTCTGGATGGGCAGGATGTGAGGGAGGGCTTTGAGGCCCCCTGCACAGGGTCTCCTTGAAGACCCAAGTCACACTCTTGTTTGATTAGCTAGGTGGCTGCCCTGCCAGGACAGCCACCCTGCTGTGTGATTGACAGCCAGGCTTTGTGAATGGGGGATTTGGTCCTTAAAAAGCCAGTCTCTGGGAGTGGAAGGCAGAGTCACCACTGGAACGAGAGAACCAAAGAGAAGCTGAAGGAAGAAGACTGCTGCAACTACTGGACACCCGCTGAAGCCCTGCTGCAGGCCTGAATCACCCGAAACTTCAACAACAGAGGAGATCTGCAAGGAAACTTCTTTGCTTCTGCTTGGTGAGAACAACCAGCTCGCCAAACACCAGACACTGGTCCTCATCCTGGTCGAATTTACTGTGCATCGCTGCAGTAGATCGGATAGCCAGTGGGAAGAGAACCAGTTTGGGTTTTAAGGAGCGCACATTTTATTTATCGTTTTGCTCCGCTGCCTTTAGATTAGAAAATAGAAGGAGTTAATCTCTCTTCTAATCTGACATCTGAACAAGAGGAGGAGTTCAGGTTTCTGTTAAATCAGTTTGCCTCCCTGTTTTCACTATCACTAGGCTTGATCCTTTGGGGCGAGCATGTTATTCTAACTGATGTCTGTCTACCTGTGAAAAGTAGAGGTTACAGAATGTCAGACCATGTTAGGACCCACATAAAGTAGGAGGTCAACAAGATGTTTGATCTCGGGGTTATAGAGACATCTACAAGTCCATGGTCTAGTCAAGTTGTTCTAGTACCAAAGGCAGGATCCAAGGAGTTGAGATTCTGTGTGGACTATAGAGCTCTAAATGCAGTCACTAAGACTGATGCCCATCCTTTACCAAGGACAGATGAACTGGTGGATAGACCTGGTGCAGCCAGGTACCTCAGTACATTTGATCTTACTTCAGGCTTTTGGCAAATAGCCCTGACATACCATGTCAAGGAGAAAACTGCATTTTCGACCCTACCAGGCCTCTACCAGTTTAAGCGTATGCCTTTTGGATTAAAGAATGCCCCTGTTACATTCAAAAGGATGGTTAATCAAGTTCTGAATGGGATGGAGGACTTCTGCATGACATACTTGGATGACATTGCAGTGTTCAGCCCTACTTGGAAAAAAACATGTTGACCACTTAGAATGTGTATTGCAGGCTCTTGAGCAGGCCCATCTGATCATAAAGGCAAGTAAATGTCAAATTGTTCAGGGCAAGGTATTCTAACTTGGTCATGAGGTAGGAGGAGGTGAAATAAGGCCATTTCCTAGCAAAGTACAAGGTGTACAAAACTGGCCCTCCCCTACTACTCAAACCAAGGTGAGAGCCTTCCTAGGTATCACTGGGTACTACAGGAATTCATAGAGAACTATAAGATCATAGCTTCTCCCTTGAATGTGGCCTCCTCTCCAAAATTCCCTAAGAAGGTCAGGAGTGGTGTGTACCATTTTTATTCTACCGCAGGCTATGAAAATAGCCTTTGGTACCATTTGAGGCTATGGTGGCAGCCTCAAATTCAAACCCGGAAATCCACTTTTATTTTAACTTGTTCTGGTCGAGTTCTTTTGCCATATCTTTTTGTAAATGTCTCCCAAGGGTTTGGTTCCTTTGTTTGCTGTCCTTTGGCGGGCTTCTGCACAGAGTCGCACTGGAATGAGAGAATCAAAGAGCAGCTGAAGGAAGATGACCGCTGCAGCTACTGGACGCCCGATGAAGCCCTACTGCAGGTCCGAATTGCCTGAAACTTCAACAACAGAGGAGATCTGCAAGGAATTTTCTTCCCTTGAGCTTGGTGGGAACAACCAGCTCGCCAATCACCAGACACCGGTCCTCATCCTGGTCAAATTTACTGTGCATCACTGCAGTTGATTGGATAGCCAGTGGGAAGAGAACCATTTTGGATTTTAAGGAGCACACCCTTTTTTCATGGTTTTGCTCCACTGCAGGCTTCTTCCCTGGGCAGTGCAGGACCCCAAGCCATCCTCCTTTCTGTACCCACGAAGCTTCAGGAGCCGCGAGCCTGCAGGAACTGCCAGGAACAACTGCCTCAGGTACAGCATTCTTCTTCTTTAAAGGTACTGTGTAAATTTGGTCGTTCGTTCCGTCTGACCGCAGTGAAAGCGTGGGAATTCACCTCTACAAAGCTTGTCCTTCTCTTCTCCTTTAAGTAACTTTTCCTCTGACCAACGGTGTTTTGAACTCTTGGCAAAGACTTAACCGCAAACTACTTTGCACTATGTGATCCTCTGCAAAAGCTCTGAACCATTAACACTGGCCCAGACCTATTGACTTGAATCCTAGTTGTAGTAGCTTTTTCTAGACTGCCCTTCCTATAACTTGTTGGTGCTATTTATTTTGGATAAACTTGTCTTTCCTTCCTTTTAAATTGCTGGAGTGCTATTTTGCTCACACTTAATTTTGAGCTTAACTTGTCTAGAATTGATTGGGTGTTGTAGTATATTACAACTGTGATTTTCTGCTGCTTTATGATAGTGAACTGTTTTATAAATGATGGTGTAAATATATGTATATTCTTTTACTCAGAAACCTTGAATCAGTGTTTGTTTGAACCATAGTAATTGTTGTCCTGGGTGTAATCTCTAGTACTGCTCACTTTACTCTTGAGATAAGTCTGGCTGCTCAGCCATCACTACCTCTTTACTGTGTAGTAAAGGCTTATACCAAAGGTGAAATTGTACTTACACTTGTAGACTTAATTGTGTGCAGTGTTCCCTAAGGGTACTGCACATGATTCTGCCTAACACAATCCAAACATTTTTTATTGGCTATTCGTCATTGACCCTCCTGAAGAACACTATACATTGAAGAATTTGATTGGGGGGAATACTTTTCATGTGACAATTAAAATACCAGCCACCAAACATGATATCATTTACCAATCAGCAGAAAATGTAATACTCCCATTGGTTGGTACTCTTCATAATATGATTGATAAAAAAAAGCTCTGCCCTAATGGGACAGTGACGCCTGAGACAGCTCGGGCTCTAGCATCCCACCAAGATGGACCAATGATATTGTGAGTGGAAATCAGTGAGTTTGAACCTTATTTTCATCACCTGGAAAAATACGATCCCTTCCCCATGATTGGCCCTTTGGCATTCTTCCCCTTGCACCTGAAAATCCCTTCTAGATACCTGCTGCCTACTTTGGATGTCACCTTCTACTTATCTGTTCAGAATGAATAGCAATATAAAAAACATGTGCGTGGCCCTGCTCCTTCAAATTAATGTTTCCTATGTATCTTGACACTTTGACCTCCAGACCAAATGCCCTGCTCTCAGTTGGGGCACTGGGCTCACATTCTAATTCTTCAATTTGGCAACGCTACTGTGTGGGCTCTTTGTGTGGTTCACTGTGTCCTTCACGACCCTTATTTATTCATTTGGCTATCATCTCAGAGGACACCTGTTTCCTTGAGCCCCATGTCTGGCTCCTGAGAACTTTCCCCCTCACAACAATTAACTGAACACTGTTTGGCATCCCTTTCCCTTCCTGACCTTGGTTGCTGGCAGCCTCCTGCCCAGCAGCAAATTGAAATTTCAATTAAATGATCTCCAAAATGCGGCCAATAGTGTGCTTCAACATGGCGGACCTCTTGATCAATACAACTAACGCCTATACTAAACTCAATCTAACTAAATCAAACTTCTTAACTTCATCTAATAATTTAAGTGTAATAAAGTGAATACAATACAGTAAAAAAAGTGGTTTTCTGCACGTTCGTTTTTCTGTGCAGCATGCAACCTAAAAGCTTCCTGAAGTGAGGCAAATCTGCATCTACTCTAAATAAAATGTCACACTAAAACACATTACGACCCTGGCGCTAAGGGGTTTGCGCCAGCGTTAGCTGCGCCGACCCCTTACCGCCAACTACGAGTTCCCATAGCGCCATGGTCATTTTTCCGCCCGCTTTTCGCGGGCGTAAAAATCCATGGCGCTATGGGACCTCGGTGTTAATTACGCCACCGTAGTGTACGGTGGCGTAATTAACACCTTCCCCACTCCCATTGAGCCCTATGGGGCCGAAATGGGAATGGGGAAGGGTAAATGGGTCAATGGGGACTTACCGCCCCGCCGACCTCGGAATGGGGCGGTAAGTCCGCCATCCGCCATGGCGTAAAGGGACTTTGCGCCATGGCGGAAAAGTTCGCCGATGGCGGAAAAAATCCGCCAGGGTCGTAATGAGGGCCCATGTAAGATCTACTTCACCACCAGGAGTGTAATGCCTTGCGCAAAACTGTTTTCTTATGTTATACTTGCGCACACCTCTAGGATGTTGGATTTGCATATTTACACAACTAGAACTTCCCTTATAAATAACACCCATGCTAGTATATTATGTCCCAGGAAAAGTATGTAAGCCCTGTCAATGTTGTGTCCCTAAGGGCTTTTTGTCTCAAAATCGAAAATATATTTGATCTCATGCTGACAAAGTAACAATTCCCTGCCACCACCTCTCGATGAAATATATTACCTATGGAGACCAAAGAATCTGAATCCTTCTAAACGCCCTCATATGTCTCATGGATTGTAGAACCTCATGTAAAATCTGCAGTTTCAATATAAACACTGTGCTACCTGCATGCAATTCGTTACAGGTGCACATTAGAACATATACCATAAAATCAATATTGCAAGTGATCTTTATAGCGATATTAGCAGTGTGTTCCAAAATAGGATGTCTGTATGAAGTACAATTCTGGGCAAATTGGCATGCCTTGTGTTTGGTACATTTGGGAAAACCATGTCAGTTTCTCTCAACCAACAGCAACCTGAGATGGACTTATCACATTCCATGAAGCTTGATAACAAGACATCCTGCATTGAGGTCGATTTACAAAAAATGCTGCATGGTCGAGTACCCAAAATGGAAGTACAATTTTTATCAAGTTTTATGAAATGCCAATGGTGATGCAAAATGAATCTAATCTGCTTGGAAAGTGTGCCAAACATGAGAATCAATCTCATTTCATGGCTCTCAGGTTGCCCTCTCTCCTCACAATTACATTATGCCAAAAGTGTTTCCCTGCCACTCGAAAAAGTATGAATGTAGGTTTGTTTGATTACACTTCTGGGATTTGTTTGTTGACTAAACCCCCAAGACATGATCTTACTTTCTCTATCATACGAGATGAGCAATTTCTTTGCAATCGGATAAATTCCCGTTTGGGGATACTCCAAATCCAGCTCTCTGGGGGGCTGCTGGTGGTGTGTAAAGGTGAGTTAGAACCAGTGGGTGTCCTACAGAGCTTGGTTATTATTCTACCCTTATCCTGTTTCACCAATGCATCTAGAAGCACGATGGATTTCCTGCTGTGGGATTCAGTGAGGCGTAGGTTTCAAGTGTTCCTATTCCGAATCTTCACAAACTCCACCCACTCCGATTCACTCTCTTTATAAATAATAAACAGATTGTCTATGAAACTTAGCCTCAGTACAATTGTCTCTGTATACATGATATTAATCTCAGAACACAACATAAACGTTTCCCTCCACCCCATGGTCAGATTTGTATAGGTTGGGGCAAAAGGCTTACCATTGCAGTCCCTTGCGACTATCTGAAAAAATATGTTATTAAAAATGCGCACCCGGAGAAGGGCGCTCAGCCAATCAGGTGGCTGGAACAGTGGGAGAGAATACACAGTCCCTGCCTGCTGTCCCAGCCACTTGCGTCCCTTCCCAAGGTGGTGCCGTTTTTTCTTTTAAAGTGGGGAGGCAACAGGGAGCCCCCAAAATGACCTGATCCCCTTCGCCATCCCCTCCAATGACCTGTGGGATTGTAGCATAGGCACTACGGTCCCGGTGCTCCTCCCGTTTATCTGCCATAGACATGGAAAAGGAACTTAGTCCCTTTTCCATATGGCACGACCATCTTTTTTTTCATTTTTCATAGGGAGATTGGCTATGAAGGCAGTGCAGATTTCCTGGTAAAAAAATGTGAAAGCCATTCAGACCCCGAATGAACTCCAGGGTGCGAATGGCTCTCATGCCTTGCCAGCCAGGTGGACGTGGCCTTTAACGGATCTCAGCCCGAGCTGTGGTCCGTTAAAGGCCATGTCCGGCCTCCTTTTTTTTAAGATACCAAGATTGATCATAGCCATTATCATTTTGGTATGTCTTAAATAATGAAGTGAACGTGTGTTGAGGTAATATTGGTGTCCAGTTAAAGTTTCAAAATCAAAAGGATCGAATGCCAAAGGTGAGAGTGCATTTGATTGAATTTTTTTTTAAATGTATATTTTTTATTTTATTTAGTATAGGTAAAAAAAAAGGTGTTTTTACACCAAAAACAGGAGAATGGGGAGGGACCCGCCACAAAAAAAAAACAAATCAAATTTGATCCTTTTTTTTCGGTCGAATTGACTCGACCCTTTTGTCATTTGACTCTTTTGATTCGAAACTTTAACCTATAACCAGTAATATTCACATGCTCTCATGTTGGATGGATGTACATGGGGAAACCATGGCTATAATCAGGTTCCCAAGGTACATCAGGGATTTTTTAAAGAAAGTCTTTTGCATCTCTGAGATATGATGTTAACGTTGACACAAAAAGGAACAAGAGCCTCAGGATACTTGGACATGTTTTCGAAGAGAGCCCTCACAAGTGTTACAAGGGTCTCCTCGGTGGTTTATTGATGTTCTTATGCAACTTGGGCAGGAAGTAAATAGTTGCCATGGTTAAATGCTTAGGAAGTAAAAATCTACAAATATCTTCCTCTGAAAGTCCTTTTGTTTTCCATTCATGAAAAAGCATCTGAAGTTTGTTCTCCATAGGACTAGATGGTAGTTCGACATAACAAGTTAAATCGTTAAATTGGTGGTTAGCTTCATGAATGTAGTCTCTCATGTTCATAATAAAAATGTTTCTGTCTTCATCTGAGGGTATTATATTACAATGCAGAAGGTTATTTAATTCTATCATAGAGGCCCTGTCTTTCGTGTACAGATTTCCATAAAATCGAGATGGATTAGACTTTCTGATCTATGTTAGGTTATTGATGATGAGCTTTTGAAATACATCTATATGACTGGTGGGCTAAATCTCGATGTGCACCTAAGTTTACATTGATGTCAAGTTTGTTCCAATAAACATGTTCAGTAATAATAACAATAATAATGTGCATTTATATAACACTACGAACCCGCAGGCATCTGTGCGCTGCTTATTACCCACAATGTTTGGTGCTCATGTATTGACCTCAGAAGGATGAAAGGCTGAGTTTGGCTCTGCCGGGATTAAACCAGCATATGTACAATCTGCACGGATGTCAAAGGGAGCACTTTACTTGCTGTGCTATCTGACCAGAAGTATTGTCTTCAATACCTAGTCCTGGTCTTAATGGACCAAATCGGACAATGCATTAAGGAATGTGTCTTTTGTGCAGAGGCAGATGTTTGAGGCACTTTGACATCTGCTCCTGGTTCACAAATCAATCCACGGAAGGCACCACCTTATCTATCCTCATTTATCCAACTATTCAAACCTACTCATATTTTCTGTTCTGCCTGCTTGACTAAGCATGTGGCTCCTCGCCCTCCCTGTGCTTCCTCTCGCCACTTGCATAGAATTCTCTTCCCCCGGACATCCAAGATACTGTCCACAATGATTGGTTCAATACCAAACCAAAACGGACCTCTTCACCTACAAGTTACGCTCTGAACCTACCTCTCATTTGCCTTCTTTCAAAGTAAAAATGTTTCCACACCTTTACCGTGTCCCTCACTTTCTACTGCCTCCACTCTACACCTTCACTCATCATGTTCACATCGCTAACAAAGTTGGCCTACCTGCACATGGCTGTCCCTAATCTGTGTATTTCCATCCATGTATTGTTCCCGGGTTACTGTTCCATTTACTCCCCCAACAACCTGTTCAGAATGTCAGTTGAACTAGCCCCATTGTAAGAAGCTCACTGCTTCCCGTCAATTTGGATTTGTATCTATTGTACGTTCTTTTGTGATCAAAAGAAAATTGTTCCTCCCTGTATAAATAAATGAATATATAAATGTGAACTACTTTTTGTTTGTGTGATCTGGTTTAATAACTTAAACCATTATACAAATACAAAAAAGTATTGTCACATAAAATCATTACAATAATTCAAAACACAGTACATATGTGTTCATCACAATTATTGCACACTTAATAGATTACATTAGAACGTTACTTATTATTGAAATAGTGTATAAAATCACAATTTAAGAAATGCATGAAATTCCTGCAAAAATCGATAACGTGGTATTAGCATACAGATAGGCTGTCATCCCATCAAACGAGGGCAGCATAACAGGCCCATCCAGATACTCTAGCTTTATCAAAGAGGTAGTAAATAAAACATTCGAATTACCAATTTATATTTTAAAAAAAAAAAAAAACTTCAGGTGCACAACTGAAGCATATTCCACAGAAAAAAAACGTTTTTGGAATACCTGCATAAAAATGCCATTCAGGTGTAAAGTGAAACTGCACGGCGAGGATGGAGGAGGGCAGCAGGACAGGGATCGTATCTCTGATCCATGCTGCTCACTTCCTTTGTCACTGCTCGATAATGAGCAATACGTGGAGGCTTTTCCATTTCCATTTCCCACTCCGACCCATTTACAATGATGAATGTGGACTGTCCAGATGCAGTAAGAGTAACAATTGAGTAGAGGTGGCGTGGCTTTCTTTTTACGGTATACCGGTTTGGGATAGATGGCATGGTGTACTTGAGCTGCCTACACATATCCTAGACTTTAGCAGGAATAGGCCTGCACACTACTAATGGCGTTTATTTGTGTTTGATAACGTTTATTAATGGCACTTGTGAAATGCAGTATGTCAAGTGAAGCGTACTAATGTCATGTGTTTTAGTAACGACCATTAATATCAATTTCTCTGCAGGTTTATTTTTCGCATTGTTTATTTGTATATATCAATTCATAAAGATTTTGCTGAATTTGTTCTCTACTAACTAAAGATAAATATTGAAACAAGTCAATGGGCCTCATTCCGGGTTTGGAGCTAACCATGGAGTAATTAGCTCCATGGTTGCCTCCGAAACCGTCCCAAATCCGGCATGGTGAATGGAGTAATTACCGGTCCATTCCAGGGTTGGAGGGACCGGTAATTCCCCATTCACCTTTTGCCCTTCCCAATTCCCATTTCTGCCCCATAGGGCTCAATAGGGAAGGAGGTAATTACGGCACCGTAAATTGCACCCTTACCGGTGCCGGGAATTCCTTACCTCCAACCTCGGAATGACCCCCAATGTTCGTCTTGACAGAGTTCTGTTTGAAGTAGCTCTGTCTCTGGTGTTCTTTTGCTCTGTCTATCATGCTATTTTTTCTCTATCATTCTGTTTTGCTGTTTCTCTAAAATGATTTGCTGTCTCCCACTTCTATTTTGAACTTTTAATTTGAAAATTCAAACATACAGCCCACTGTTAGGTCAGGTGTGTATGGTGTCATTGAGAGAATTACGTTAATGGGATGATTAGTAATTGATTTGCGGCACACAAAGGAAGGCAATGCAGGGCAGGAGTGCAAAGTTTCCCTGATTTAGCAATGTGGAGCAATGTTGGCCACAAGCGCAAGCAACACTCGTTGTTGTGAACATTCACCTGCAGCTGGGGGATATAAATGAAGGCAACAGCTGATTCCAGTGCGCTACTGGCGAGAGAAGGCTGTCTCTCTCTCGAGATCGATCAATGGACCGGGAGACGAGAGAGGACTCTGTTGAGCTGACCAGCTCATGGGGGAGAAAAAGGAGAGCTGTCCAGGATCAAGAACGCGCTGCATGTTAGCCAGAAGCCAACTGAAGACTTCTGGGCGCTTGCAGGTGTTACAGGGAAACCTTGACTGTGCCAAAACCAGAGACACCAGCGAGAAGACCAAAGGGGACAGAGAGAGAAGCCAAGAAGCCGAGGAGGCAAGCAACAAGAAGATGCCGAACAATCGCTGCAGGATTACCATAGGAAACACAGAGAATGCCACAAAGAACTGGTGAGTCCTCCTAAGGGAAGCTAATGGACAGTTATGCCAAGTGTAAGCATTTGTTAATAAAGTAAATAAGAAACTTAAAAATGTATAAATGTATACATAGTACAGATAAGAAAAGCCCTGGTAGAATAATATACCAGGCGGAGAGAAGAGTAGAAAACATGAACTTTAAAATGTGGAGACGGGAGCAAAGCCCATGTCAGAAAAGCCCTGGCAGGAGGATATACCAGGTACATACACATTGCAAGTGTTGGGTTGAATGTAAAGACCTGCAGGAGAGGACGCAAGGCAAATATGCATCTCTAAAAGTATAATTAAATAAAAAGCCCTGGCAGGAGAGTATACCAGTCAATTGCAAGTAAATTCATAAAGGATATTCCTGGCCGGAGAGTGTACCAGGTGGATACAAGTTGTGAACATGTGTATGTGGAAAAGCCTTGGCAGGAAGTTATACCAAGCATAGTCAAGAGGAACAGTGTCAGGAAAAGGTCCTGAAAATGCAAGCGGGACCGGAGAAGCCTGGCAGGAGAGTACGCCAGGTGTTCTAAAAAGACAAAGATTGAAACCAAGTTATTTTGTTTTAGTTATATGATTGAACAAGAGAAATTCAAGGATCTGTCATTCCTAACAGCAAACAAGGAAGAAGAGAGATCCAGGGTAAGGTAACCACCCTCTGGTACCAGGAACTCTATAGTTTTGAAACTTATGCATTTATGGTAAGCATGTCCTTTTTGTAAATGTATTCACTACTAAAGGCAAAGACATTGGCAAAGACATTGGCCTCATTATGAGGTTGGCGGTAACCCGCCAGTGCTACCAGTGGTTTGCTGCTGACCTCATAACACTGTTCCCGCCTCCTGATATCCCAGTGCCACCGGGACATTACAAATCGCGGTGGCCCGGGATATTAGGCGATGGGAATTGTTAATCCCCACGGGAATAGGGATACGGAAGCACACGCGCTGTTGCAATGGTGCTGGTGCTTCTGTGAGAAACATGCCGGCAGGGGCCGGTACTCCTGGCAGGTCAGACCTGCCCAGACATCCCGCCCCAGCAGGAATTCACTTAGTCTGGCAGTCTGGAAAGGGTGCGTGAACATTGCTATCATCACCCTTATTTCCGGACCAGCAGACTTGGAATGAGGACCCCTATCCCTTAGCTTAGAGTTGTTTTATTAGAATGTGAGGGCCAGAATAGTACTTTCTTTGGACAGAGGATGCTTTATTTTGGACATTCTGACTACTGACAGATCCTTAGTTTTTGTTTTATGTAGGGAAACACCTCTAGAGCAGGGACAGAGAGGTCTTTCCCAACCCGTTTTTCATTTTAGTAAAAGTCTTTGACCAAAACTATGAGCCCCTTGTGTCCGACACATATTCCTGGCTCATCACACAAAGATTTAACAAAAAGGATGTATGAGGAATGACTGGGAACAATACTGTTGCCATCTGAATTGAGAGATAGAGGAGACTTTTACCTTGGTGACCCTAATGTTAAGTCAGGGCATCTCGAATAGTGTGTGGGAGGGAGAAGAGGGAGTGGTGGGGGTAACTGAAGGGGGGATACAATGCAAGAGTGAGAAAACATGGTTGGGTTTTGCACCATGAAGTGGCGTTCGTTTTTATGGCAATTTACATTACATACATGTCCATTGTCTTACCATTCTCTATCTCCTGAAATGTGGTAATCCCCCAAAAAATGAATACAAAAATGAGGCAAAAATTAAAATATTTTGGTTGAATTTATTTGTTTGTGCGCACCTTTTTAAAGAATAAATAAATGGGGGTTGGCTTAGGGAATAGGAAAAGGCAAGGGGATATTGGGTGCAGGGGGTACTTTTGGTACAAGAATCTAGGTATGTGAAGGGGGAGGAATTTGACATCAAAAGAAAATGCTGGGGTGGACGATATGGACTTTGGGCACACACAAGAAATGGGAGTAGGCATTGTGTATAAGAAATCATTAGGGTTCAAAATACAAGATGTCAAGTCAGGGAGGGGTATGTAGATGGCTAGCAGTAAAATGTATGAGAGGGGCATCATCCTGCAATTTGAAGTACTGTTGGCTGTTGCTGCCTATCCGCCTGTGCCTTTGCCTTTGGCCTTTGACTTTTTCTGTGACTGGAGCAGCCGCCGCACCGCAGGACAGGCCTTCTCACCTGAAGGACGTCTTTACTGGGAACACCAGTGTGCCTGCCTCGAGGTGATTTGTTTGCATAGCAGCTTGGGACTACCTCTTGTGCGCGTCTCGGACTGTGTTGCCCAACGGGCTGTGTGCTTCACAGTGTTGCTTGGGCTGTGTTGCCAAACGGGCTGTGTGCTCCTCTGGTTGTGTGTTTTTGTGGTTGCGGCTCCTCTTTAGCAGTGATTTTAGCCGCAGGCTCCTAATTACTCCTCTTTCTTTCTCTTTGAAGGCGTTCCCTGTACGAGGTGGGCCCACCCCCTGAGACGTGTCACGTCCCTCTGAGCCTCGTTATAACCATCTCATCTGGCGCACCCGCGCCGCGCACCAAGTACTCGCTAAGTACTGTTGGCTGTTGCTGCCTCTCTGCCTGTGCCTTTGCCTTGGGACTTTGACTTTTTCTCTGACTGGAGCAGCCGCCGCACCGCAGGACAGGCCTTCTCGTCTGGACAACGTCTTTACTGGGAACACCAGTGTGCCTGCCTCGAGGTGATTTGTTTGCATAGCAGCTTGGGACGACCTCTTGTGCGCGTCTCGGACTGTGTTGCCCAACGGGCTGTGTGCTTCACAGTGTTGCTTGGGCTGTGTTGCCAAACGGGCTGTGTGCTCCTCTGGTTGTGTGTTTTTGTGATTGCTGCTCCTCTTTAGTGGTGATTTTAGCCGCAGGCTCCTAATTACTCCTCTTTCTTTCTCTTTGAAGGCGTTCCCTATACGAGGTAGACCTGCCCCCTGAGACGTGTCACGTCCCTCTGAGCCTCGTTATAACCATCTCATCTGGCGCACCCGCGTCACGCACTAAGTACTCGCTAAGTACTGTTGGCTGTTCGCGGTGCGCGGCGTGGGGCGCATAGTTTGAACGTCCCCCTTTTCCATTGTGCTTGTCTTATAACCCGGCAGCCAAGTAGTCAAACTGGAGTCCGGCAGTTGGGGCTATAAACACGGTGTGCTTGTCAGACTGTGTGAACACGCCAGCACCACCCAAGGAGACTGCAGGCTTCATGCCTTTGATCCTTGGGGGTGTGGTGCTCTGGGCAAACTTCTATGCTGGGCTATGATACACTTATTGCAAAAAGCCCTGTTAAATGACGTGTGTTGTGTGGGGCATGTTCTCCATAGATGTTTGAATACCTTTTGTTATTCATTTATCTAGATCGTCTTTTTCCCCTGTACTGACTCCTAGCATCTGCCTGTCCCCGTGCCTATCTGCACTAAATCTAGTAACTATTTGACACCAGTACCCCTCTGCAAGGTAGTACCTTTACAGTGGGCCTGGGCGTGGGGTGTAGATTATGACCCGGGTCTTGAGAAGCAACGCAAAACTTGACCCACTTTCTAAGTCACAAGGGAAATCTGCGAAGCCCAAACCACACAGTGTAAAGTCTATGCAACCCACCTCCCCCCTCAAAGCGTCCATTTGGTCGCCACCCTTGTCTGATATGGAGGGGATAGTCCCTAACACCGCAGAGGCAACAAATGTCCCGGGAATAGAGGATCCTGTCCTGTGTATGGAGCCACTGTGTACAAGTTCTCCTCCGTTTGTATAGCTTCCCACCTTTTCTGTACAGGATGCTAACCAAATTGATGAAATGGAGGTGTGTGAGGTTGCGCATGTGCATGGCAACAACTGTACACCGAGGTTTGATTTTGAAGGTTTTCCGCATGTTTCTGACACCTCAATGTTAGATCCAACAATAATGACCGAATTGGGCAAAAGGGTGCGACTTTCCATGGGGCCCTCCTCTCCTGCCTCTAGGTCCTTCCCATTTCGAGAAGAAGTTCACTTTCATACAGCACAAGAATCTCGCCGCCATAAGTCCAGTATCTATGATAAGGGCCAGACTTCTCCCATAGAAAGGGGTGAATGCAGTGGCAGGCCCCTTTTAGATAGCAACAGATATGGGGCGGTCTTGGACTCACTAGGGAACTTGGAGTCGGCTAGGGGAAATGATGGGGCCACACCTTGTTTTCCAAACGAGGAGGCATGCTTTGCCTTACCTTTGGAAAGCGTGCCTGTTGCCACATCACCAAACGACCACCTCAACTTCCCGGTTATAACACGAATACTTAATCTCTTGGACAAAGGCCATGAGCTTACGCACTGCTCTATGAGGGAAATGCAGGGCTCTTTAGCCTCCATAAAAGAAAAGCTGGCCAAACTGGAAGGGTTTCTTCTGACAGAGGAACACTCCAAAGCATTTTGCCTCACCCAATTTGAAAAAATGTTGGCCAGTGCTGTAGCATTAACACCGCATGGCCCTAGCTTGCCTCCAGTACGGTCACAAGGCTCGCAGACAGATAACCTACATTGGAACACTGTTGCGTCGCAAAGATCCTACTCCCAAGTGCTGATGGGCGCTCCATCAGTTGGGTCCAATCAGCTCGGAGTTGAGGCTGTGGATCTGCTGGATGTAATTAAATTGCAACATGATCGGATTCTTCAGATGGAAGAATGGACAACAGCGACGAGCCCTCCCCTGATAGCCCCTCTGCTCTGATAGCTATCATTGAAACCCATGTGAATTAATAGCAACACAAGACGCCCAGGAAGGAAAGTACTTCCCCTCTAGGAAGGCCAAAAAGTCATTTCTGAGAGCACAGAAGCACTCGATTAATGCAAAGAAAAAATCTGCAAAAAAAATGGCACAAGGCTTTGGATATGCAGTCCAATATAGTACACAATGGCGACCTGTGCACTTTAAACTGCCAGGTCGATCACGCCTTGGACCCCTGCGAATTGTGCAAGGAACGCAAGAAACATCTTCAGATTGAAGCCATAAAAGGCACCAACGTGCAGGTGCCTGTCTCTACTCCTTCACGGACAATGGCAAAGTCTCAACCGCAACTTCACTGCTTCTTTCCAACAATTGAAAGCAAGTAAGTTGCAACTCGGCCAGTGGGTGAAATCAAGCTTGCCACCAATCCACATCTGGTGTCTGGGCTGCCGCATGCAAGCCCACACGTGGCAGAGCAACCATCTGGCTTAGTGGCACTAGATCATGCTTTTGAGGAGTGGAAAGAGGAGGCGAACACCACGCCTCCTTGTGAGGAAGGGCAGGTTGCTTCGTCATCGCCTGACTATGCTATGCACCACGGAACTCTGCTCCAGCACAAGAGATCCCCCAAGGCGAGCCATCCCTTGCTCCCTTGTCCTTTTTGGAAACCCCAAATGACATGAAGGTCATACTGGGCTGGATCAGTGACCCATCTATAAATGGTGATGCAAGGATCAACAGGTCCTTTTTGATGAACAATAATTATAGGGTACTGTCCAAAGTACATTCGCAGATTATAAAAAAAGATGATACTTGATTTCACCGATGAGTTTGAACTGTTGGGTCTCACTCCATGCCTTTTTACGGACATGGAGTGCGCGTGGGATTTCTTGGACTTTGTCACTCCAGCTCCAGCAGTGAGAACATAGGGTCCTGCAGTGGCGCCTTTTGAGTCACACGCAAAACAACTGACAGCACAACTAGCCTCACTTACGCAAGCATTGAGTGGTCTGTCTTGGCTCGAGCCTCTGATTAAAGTGGCAGCTTCCTTGAAAGCTCCCCCAACGGATTTATAACACCAGGGGATTGTAATTGCTTCTTGGAACTGCTGTGGGGTGTCTAATCTGAAGTCATGGCACCAGCAAGCCGATCCCAAGCAAAGACCTGACATTTTTATGTTACAAGAAACCATGGCCATAGCGGCCCTTTTATTTGATGGGTATATTTGCTTTAATGCCCCTGCACGACGCTCTTGTTTGGGACGCGCTTCTGGTGGTATCGCCATACTTATTAGTAACACACTTAAGGTGGCTTCACGCACCCTGGCAAGATCGGACTCTTTCATTCTGGTTGAGCTAACCTTTGACAACATCAAAACTTTGCCTCTACTTTTGATGTCGACATATTGGAACCAAATCCAGGTTTCACTGGAATCGGTTCTGGAAGAACTCAATCAAATTCTGGGCGATGTGGCTCTACACAGTCCCACCCACGATATTATAATTGGGGGCGACTTAAATTTGTGTTTGGAAATGGAAGGAATTGATCGATTTGACAAACCAGGCCTCTCTTTATGTTCGTCAAGCCCAGGCCAGAGGTGAGCGTTGGTCTTCCTTCTTCGAAGCATGGGGAATCTACCCCATCCAACTCTCCTCCGAATCACTCATAACATCTTGGCATCGAGGCTCCTTGTCATCTCTTATTGACTATGTGCTTGCCTCATCCACATGTGCAGGTCTACTAGAGCCTATCTGCATTGCCAACATGGGATTGAGCGACCATCGGATGTTGTCTACTTATTTACATCTGAGCCACGAAGCATATGAAAACTGGAACCTCTAGCTTTGATTGAATGTGACAGACACACCTTATCGGTCAGATGGAATACCACCACCTGTCGCAAACTAGCGTTCCGTATAAATCGTGATCTGGTCGTGTCTTGTGACATGTCCATGGCGCCATGGCTTATGGAGAGAATTATCGACTCAAACCTGAAAATGACCCGTATGCATCTGGTGTGCCTCGCTAAAGAAGAAAGGACAATCAAGGATTGAAAAAATGTTAATCCACATTGGACAGAGGTGGCGAAATTAAAGAGACAAAAAAACATTGATATGAGGTCCCTACGAGCCTCACTGCTGAGTATGGCAAATCTACAAAAGGAAACGAAACTTCATAACAGCTTGTTATAAGCGCAAGATGAAGCTTTTGAGTTTCACAGCCTATAACCTCTCAAACAAACACATGGTCGAACTATTATGCAAAAGAAATGCAAGGGACCAATGGGCAATTTTAAGAAACCCCTTGGGCAACGCTGACAATCGCATGATGGCATCCATTTCGGGTATGGAATGGAAGTCTTTCTTCCTCACCAAATACAAATTGCCTGAATTACACAAAACGATGGAGTCTGTGTCTCTGCACTTGGATCTTCCGCCTGTCTGCCCTTGGGCAAACAAAGACATCATATGGGCAATAGCAGCCCTGAAGTTTTCCAAGGCGGCGGGTCCTGATGGGCTTCCGCCCTGTGTCTTCAAGAACGACCCACATTTTTGGGCTAGCTATTTGCTCCCCTGGTGCCAACATATTTACCAATCTGGGAAAATTCCATCTTCGTGGCTCTCCGCAATTGTAATTCCAATTCACAAAAAGGGAGCCCTAACAGAACCGGCAAACTTTAGGCCAATAGCCTTAATTGACATCTCTGCTAAGATCTTTGCACGGTTGCTCCTGTGCGAACTGGAATCATATGTCAACTCTGCCAAGACCCTTTCCAAAATGCAGGTCGGCTTTCGCAGAGATATGGGGACACAGCTAAATGCATCAATTCTCGCCCATCTTTTGTCATCTTCACATGCCTCCACAAATGAGACGATCTATATGGCATCCCTAGACCTATCAGCGACATTTGATAGCGTACTGAGAAATAGACTCTGGCAGAAGATGCTGTCATATGGCATCCCTCACGAGTTGGTCGCGATCATAGCAGCGCTCCATCAGAACACCTCTTATAAGGTGCGTATCAACTCGGCGGGCTTGCTGTCTGACAGCATCCTGACAAGAATTGGTGTCAAACAAGGTTGCAACCTCGCAGCGATTCTCTTTAACTTATATCTTGCGGATTTAGAGCAGATATGGGAGGGATCAAACACCTTTGCGGTAAACCTTGGCAAGCTACGTCTACACTGGCTGGCATTTGCTGACAACGTCATTCTATTCGACAAAGTTCCATTTCGTTTACAAAACAAACTTAACATCTTCCATGAATACTGTACTTTGAATAATCTAACCATCAACTCAGCCAAATCACATATTATAATTTTTGCCCCCAAGAAAAAAAATATGACATTTAAGTATGTCGTGAATTCACATCAAATTATGAGGAAGGAAGAAATCACTTACTTGGGGTACTCATTGTCGAATGGCACGTCCGTCAGCAGGTGGCGCCTTGTGTTGTCTTCCAAGGTAGATCATCTAACTGCTCAAATGAGGATCATCTCTGCGAGGTACTGTAGATTTTCGCTTCCCCCCTTCTTCACTATTATACCATGAAAATAGAGCCTATTCTACTCTATGCCCTAGATATTTGTCTAGTGAACCTGAGTCCCTTAATTAATTCTATTCGAGGTAAGATTTGGAAAAGGGTACTTGGACTTCCAGGTTACCTGCCCAACCCAATCCTTATATACGAATTAGGACTATATTCTCTGGCAGAAAAACATAATTGGCGGTTGCTAAACTCTTTTTATAAAATGATCTCCCCTCCTCTCAATTCCTTGTACGAAGAGCTGGGCTTACTGCTGATTAAGGAACATCCCGCCTCTATTCGTGAATTCAAATTGCGCATGTTGTCAATCTTAAACTCCATGAACATGACACAACAGGAGTTCATCGATTGTCCTCTCAAAGCTAAAAGTCGCTTCTTTGACAATGCTTGGGCAAGTAACACGGATTTAATCTCAGGCTATTCATCATTTCTCTCGTATGCGAAATTCCGTCATGCTGTCTTGCCCCGATTGCCCTATCTCCTGTGTTTCCCCGACCACCATGCAAGAAGAACATACATGAGGTTTCGGTTGGACCTTGTTCACACTGGCTAACGCATTGGCACTTGGACAGGCTACAGGGAATTAGGGCTGTGGGATTGCTGTCGTTTTTGTCCAAAGAGTGGGAAATGCGAATCTTTGGAACATCTGTTTATGTACTGCCCAAAATTTGATCTTGATAGGTACTGTTGCCTGGGTTCCTTCCTGGCCTCGTATTCAACCAACGAGCGGCAGCTGGTTTGCCTACGCTGTATGTGGGGTCAGTCAAATGCTATTATACTTGCAACAGTGAGACTTGTCAACAAGATCGAGAAAGTCTTACTGCCTTTAAATAAATCAATGTATATGAGGAAAGTCACAACAGATGTATGAGTTGAATTACAGTATGTCGTCATCTCACAACGTACCTTAAACCCTTGCAGCACAAGAGAGCCTGCTCGAACAGTTGAAATTTCGATTTCTTTTAAGCCTTCCAGTCTGGTGCTTACATTTGGTGTTGACATTGTTGTTTCTGTTTCCTTAGTTATTGTTGGAACCAAATGCCAAACGGAGTGTATGTAATACACAAGTTGTAAAATAAGTACATATTTTATATTGCAAACTGAAATTTGAAATAAATGTAAATTGAAAAAAAAAATAATAACAATGAAAGAAAATTGAAATAACGTTTGTACTGATAAATGCATTTTAGGAAATAATGTAATGTATACAATGATTTTAATTTTGTAAAGGTGCAAACACAATGTTTTGCTACCAAAAAAAAAAAAAAAAAAAATTGAAGTCTGTGCAACTGCCCTTTATAAGTTGCTTAGCTGGAGGGATGGTCTGCTGATTTGTTGTGAGGGGGGAATTCAACATGGTGATTGACCCCAAAATAGACAGGTATTCAATTAAGGAGGGCAAGTTAAGTAGTGAGGAGTGGATGAGGCGTACTTTACTGAAGCTAATAAAGAACCGCTTTCTGAAGAATGCACGGAGGGAGGTAAACCCTGATGTGAAGGAAGACATGTTTTATTCCATCCCGCACAAAACCTATACATCCATTGACCACCTATTTCTGGAAGTGGGACAGGAATATCTCATCAGTAAGGCCTCCATAAATGTGGTAGGATGGTCGGACTATGAATTGGTGAAAGTAACAATTGCCCAGGGGATTGGATAAAGAGAGAGAAAATGTGGATATGCAATCTTCAAAGAGGAAGTTTTTGAGGAACACATGAAATGCTTTTTTCAGATTAACAATATGGGGAAGTGGGGTTAGACATGCATGGGAAGCAGGGAAAGCTACTTTCAGGTGATTGATAATGACTACAGGTACTGCATAAAAGAGGGAACCGATGCTAATAGAAGACAAATTGAAAGGAGAGATCAGAGCTCTAGAGGCTAGGATTAGATGTACCACTGTGAACTCTATAAAGCAGTGGAGGAGACAGATGGGAGTGCAAGGGTGACCTGTCTAGACACATTGCAGATTCCGACATTGACAACATAAGATAAACTGTTCCTGGAAACTCCCATTGAGGTAACGAAGGAGATCAGCACAATATGGTAATTGAAGCTTGAAAAGCCCCAGCGAGTGATGGGTTCACGGCAGGCTTTTATAAAAGCAAAATTGCAGCCTTTTTCCAGAAAATGTTTAACTCCATATTGTAGGTGACAGCAGTACCTAAGTCTTACCAACATGTGAAGGTGACTGTACTCCACAAGGAAGGGCGTAATAAAAACGATGTTGGGTTGTATAGCACAGTGAGGCAAATATTTGAATCAGTATCTTGGCGACCAGGCTGAGTGGTCTTTTTCCCAAGTTAGTCCATATGGATTAGGTGGGCTTCATTAATCAGAGACAGGCTGCAGGCAATATTAGAATGATGTTAGTTCTGATGGCATCTCTAAAGGATAGTGATGAAGGTTCCCTGCTATGATCCCTGGACATAGAGATACCGTTTGACAGAGTCAGTTGGAGCATCGTATTATTTGCTACGATGGAAATGATGGGTGTTCGCCAGAAATGTGTGGAAGACTGGGAAGCTCTCTAGAAGTGTCCAACGGTGGTGGTCTCAGTTAATGGGGTGGCTTCCAAAGCTTTCAATTTTGGAAGACAAACTCCTCAGTGATATCTTCTCTCCCCATTGCTGTTTTCCTTATCGGTATAACCATTGGCAATTGCTATCCGAAAAGAGGGAGGGATGAAAGGGTTCACTGCAAGAGGTAAAGAATACAAATTCTCTAATTATAGTGTCCATAATGAAATCAGAAGAGACAGTGACAACTCTAATAGAAACACTTGATATTTATGGGAGACCTTTGGGCTTTAAAGTAAATTTGCAAAAATTGGAGACCCTAGTTTTGGGGAGGGATTCAGAAAGTGTTCATGATCTGCTGTTGAGGTCACAATTGTTAATAAAGGAAGATAGCAGGAGTAAATATGACAACAAATGTGTTGGATTTATACAGAGCTAATTACCCTTCTTTAAGGTCACAGATTCTAAGTAACAAGAAAATGTGGGACTGGTCGATGCTGTGATGCAGTAGTAGGCTATCCACTATTAAGATGAATCCACTACCATAAATTTCAAAGTTTACCAGTTGAAATTCCACCGCCCACACATGCTTTGATAGTGTAGGAGAGCTCAGCCAAGATTTCATGGCAAGGAAAGAGGGTTAGGGTAGCTTACAACACATTGACCCGAGGGAAAGAGGAACGAGGTGTGGCCCTCTCTTATTTGGAAAATTAACAGTGAGCGTCGTAACTCAGGGTGTTGGTTGACCACCTCGGAAATGATACAGACAAACAATGGGTGGCCCTGAAAACTGCATTGCTCTCACCATTCACGATAGGAGAATCATTGTGGGGATCAGAGACTAATGTTCCAAGGAGGGTCCCTACTCACCCTTAAGGCACTATGGGCGATTTTGAAAAAGCCTACGGGATATAAAAAGATTTGGGATCAGATTCATGAGCCATTACGATTTCAGTAATGGCATGAAAGAGGCCTGATGTGGCTGTGCCAATTGTGGAAGGACGACCAATTCTTAGGCTTGGAGCCCATTAGGGACACATCCCATATACCCTTTATGTACATGCACTTGAAAGGAGTGATACTGGACCCCAAATGGGATGGTTTCTTCCATATGCATCTGACCAACTTTGTCCTGGTTTTAGATAAACATATGTCATCTACAGGGTTGTTATCCAGTATGTATGGGGCCCTGATGATAGTTGGAAATGCAAAATAAATCCATCAGAAAAACAGTGGGCGAGGATATGGGCACAGTGCTTGATGATGAGGGATGGAGGCACATATGTGTAGGTTTGAGGAAAGCCTCTGTATCTATGGAGTATGAATTACATAACTATAAGTTATTGACTAGGTGTCAATTTGCACAACAAAGACTACAAAAAATGTTTACTGGCAATCCGCCTGACTGTTGGAGGCGCTGTGGTGAAAGGAAAACATACTGGCATATGTGGTAGGGATGCACCATGATTCATCCATATTTTTTTGGGGGATTTGTTTATGGTTATCAAAACCTTTACAAATTTGATCACATTCATACAACATAACAAGTCGACATCAAAAGAAAAAAATAATAATTCCATTTTAACAGAACATGCTCAGGAATCTCAGACCTTTTTCCGCTCAATAAAATCACAAATGTCTATTACACTGTTCACGACTCCCTTCCTTCTTATTGCACCTGACTACTTTGTGTCTCGTTTTGTGCTACCATCCTATCAATTTCCGCCCCCTGCCCCTCTGTTGGGCTTAAGTAATGCGTTTCAAGGCCTTCAATATGTCAACCACTGCTGCTGTTAACTGCACTTCTTGGCCTGAGATCATTCTGTTCAAAATTTGATCTGATAGAATACCATCCTCTCTATGAACCAGACTTCGAAACTTGGATAGCCTTAAGGGCCATGTTCCTTCACATTCCATTAACAGGTGATGAAGCGACTGGTTTGATGGTGTGGCACAAATGTTGCACAGCTTGCTTGCCTGGTCCCCTTGTTTGAGCATAGTCAGTACTTCCCCAGTGGTAAGAAGATTTAGTCTTACCCTTAATAAATTGTTCCTTATCCTTTAGTCGGTGTATTTTACCAAATACCAAGGCAGATGGCCCCCTTTTTTTCTGCTGCCAAGAATGCATTGGTTGGAATCGAGCTTCGGACCTTAGCTATAATCTGTATCCAAAAAAAAAAAAAAAAGGTAGCAGGCACTCCTCTCCAGAAAGAACACGGCATGATAACCTGCTCTGAGATGAGAGTTTGCAGCACACGCTTTTTGCTCACTGTACCTTTCACAGATGGGAAATATCTATTTGCATATCAGTCTTTGTCCCGCCCACATGGGCAGTCCAGCACCGAAATGCTATGGCAATTCCTCTCTGAACAAGAGTACCAAAAGCAACCCCATACACGTGTTTCAGCCTTGTTGGGCCTCATCAGTGAGGTGAAGCTGTGACTCTCTGAGCACAGTGAGCAGGGAGTCCTAGTCTGGTTGCCCCCAGGTAACTCAGGGTGACCAACCCCAAGTTCCTTGAAAATATTTTAAAAAAAGGTAGCAGGCGCTCCTCTCCAGAAAGAACATGGCATGATAACCTGTCCTGAGATGAGAGTTTGCAGCACACGCTTTTTGCTGACTGTACCTTTCACAGATGGGAAATATCCATTTGCATACAAGTCTTTGTCCCGCCCACATGGGCAGTCCAGCACCGAAATGCTATGGCAATTCCTCTCTGAACAAGAGTACCAAAAGCAACCCCATAGTCTGTATCTAATCCACATTTTCAAGGTCATGCTTTACCTTCAGGGGATTGGTTATCAGAGTTTCTATATCTAGAATTGTCTTTGCTAGAAATGTTTTTACCTTTTCTTCTAGCCCTACCAGTATACAGGATTTCGAGTTGGATAGCTGTTATTTTATATCTTCAAACAAAGAGCCCAGCCTTGGACTCACTAAATCTCTGTACAGTGTTACCAATTTACACTCGGCCATAAACTTTAAGGATTTTAGGTCCAGCTCAGACCACACATTCCACCCTGCTCATCGGCAGATTTAGGGATTCCTTACAGATTCTGCCCTCTATCTTTGCCCAATTTGTGTTCCACAGGTGCGTTTTGGCCTCTAGGCCATAAAGGATAATGGGCACTATTTTGGCTTGATAGTACTTTGTCATCAGCCTGTCTTTATTTTCAACGCGCATGCGTGGCCATAACGAGGCTCGCGCATGCGCACAACTTACAAAGACGTAACATCCCTTTTTTTCTTCAAACAAAATGGGAACCATAAATAACATATACCTTTAGCAGTGCAACAACTCACAATAACAACTTATTCAAAGGATACACTCGACTGGTGCAACGAACGGTCACTGGGTGGTGGCAGCCACCTATTCAGTCTCCCGAGTCCAGGACGTAGTCCTTGAGCCGAATAGGAATGTTGCGACCGTGTCGCATTGGGTACCTCCTTGTCACTTGAGGAACTGGTGGTGGGGTACCACTTGTTAGTGGAGGAGACGTAGCTGGGCTCTCGTCGTGGGACTCGGCGTCGTCTTCAGGTTGTTCCACTGTTGGCATTGTTGTCTCCATGGGCCGGAGGTCAACTTTCTTGAAGAACGATCGGTTGCGGGTGACCGTCCCCTTTTCACTTGCCGCGGTAACCATCAATCCCTTGACATGGGTGACTGTTCCACTGTTTGCCGCTATGCGGAACACCTTGTTAAGTGTCGTCATTAGCCGCTCTGCTTTGCCGTTGGCCCGGGGCCAGAGCGGCGACACTTTTCTGTGCTACATTCCCTTTTCTCTGAGATATTGCGCAAATTGGTTGCCCGTGAAGGGCGGGCCATTGTCCGAACAAAAGATCTCTGGGAAGCCATGTGTGGCAAACATCTTTTCCAATGCGAGAATCGTGTGGTTCGTAGCCGTTGACTCCACCAGTTCCACCTCCGGATACCTGGACCACTGGTCTACTACTGCTAAAAAGTCCATGCCCCAGCCTGTCGACCCAAAGTCAGCATGGACTGTGCCCCATGGTCTCTCACTCCTTTCCATTGAGTTAATCAGTGTTGGTCTTTCCAGGGGGCTTGATGCTTGGCATGGCAAACACCCTCTTACATATCTCTCTACCAGGCCTTCCAAATCCGGGAACCAGACTTTGGTGCGCAGTATCGCTTTCATCTTGGCCACACCTTGATGGCCAGTGTGGGCCAGCTCCATGACTCTCACCCTCAGCGAGCGGGGGATTACAATCTGGTCTCCTCTCAGCAGCAGCCCATCCTCCGATATAGATAACTCCTCACGAACCTTCCACAGCGCCTGGATATCTCTCTGGGCAACTTCTTCTCTCCTGCTGCCGCTTTGGAGGACGCCCCTCCACTCTCCACTCTGGATCGCCTCTCGGATGATTCTGAACACCTCATCATTTGCGGATTGCTGTGCCACCACTTCCCCGGCCATTGCCAGTGGCATGGCCCCCTCGACCATGAACGAACTCTTGGCACTCTACCACTTCTTCATGGCCACCTTCCCTCTATGTATTGGGGTGCCGGGACAAGTAGTCCGCCGGATTATTCGTTCCTGGCCTGTATACCAACTTAACCCCATACTCAATTAGTGCGAGCATCCACCGCTCTATCCTTGGGGGAGGCTTCGATGACACGCCAGCTAAGATCGGCAGAAGCGGCTTGTGATCAGTTACAACCGCCACAGGTTTGCCTAGAACATACAGTCTGAAATGTCTGCAGCCCCACAGGATCGCCAAGGCCTCCCTCTCTATCTGAGAGTAGCGTTTTTCAGTCTCCGTGAGAGCCTTGCTCGCGTATGCAATGGGCCGCATTTCACCTCTGGCATCTGCTTGCACCAGTTCCGCCCCCAGACCTACCAGGCTGGCATCTACGACGATCTCGGATTCCACAGTGGGGTCAAAGTACGCCATTATATCTTGATCGGACAGTGCCCTCTTGATTGCACAAAATGCATCCTGCTCTTTTTGGTCCCAGACCCAGGCAGCGTCATTCTTAGTCAGGGCCCGGAGGGGTTCAGAGAGCGACGCCAGCCCCTTGATGAAACGGCCACAGAAATTGACCATCCCCAGGAAACTGCAGACTTCTGTCAGTTTCTGGGGAGCACCAGCCTCGCGGATATCTTTGACCTTTTCCGGGTCTGGGGACACCCCGCTTGCGTGAAACACGAATCCAAAGAAGCCAATGCGGTCCTTGAAAAACTCGCATTTCTCTCGATGCAAAGAGAGTCCCAGATCTTTCAGCCTCTGCACGGTTGCCTCCAGTCTCTTCAAATGTTCTGCGTGTGAGGTGGCAAAAACCAAGATGTCGTCGCTCATATTTATCACTCCCTTGACGCCTGCCAGAGTGACCCGGATGGCATTTTGAAAAAACTCAGCAGCAGAGGATATTCCGAAGCTGAGGCGCCTGAATTGGGGCATACCCTCATGCGTGGTAAAGGTGGTAATGTACCTTGAGTCTGAGTGCAGTTCAAGCTGGTGATACCCTGCTCTCAAGTCCAGCTTGGAGAATATTCTGGCCCCCTGTAGTTCACTGATTATATCGTCCAGGGTGGGCGTTAGGTGACGTTCACGCTTTATGGCCGCATTGGGCAGCCACATGTCCACGCAGATGCGTACTGCGCCAGGTTGTTTGGGCTTTGGCGCCACAACGATAGGCGAAACCCATGGAGTCGGCCCTTCCACTTTTTCAATGATGTCCATACTGACAAGTAATTTGAGTTCATCCTCAACCTGGGATCGAAGATGAAATGGAATGCGTCGATGTTTCAGTGCTGTCGGACGGATGGTTTTGTCGATGTGCAACCGCACGGGGTCTGCCTTCATCTTTCTGATGCTCTGAAATGTGCTTGCAAACTTTGCTAAAAGCATATCGATGTCACTTTGATAGACCTCCAGAGCAAAATGCACGATGTCCAGTGCTTCCGAGGCAGCACAACTCAAAAGTGACCGCGGGCTGACGTCGGTAACAAAGAACCTGGCTTTGATCGATTTATCCCCTAGACAGAGGCCACGAACACCCCCTTGATGGGCAATGGAGTGTCACCCCCAAACGTGAAGATTTTGGCCCTAGACTGGTCCAGCGGGGGCGGGCCTGGAATAGCTTCATAGTGTTCCGTAGCCAGCACGCACACCGAGGCTCCGGTGTCTACTAGCACTTTTGTGGGAGTCCCTGGTATGTCAACAACACACGTCGGTTGTCTGTGCTTCTTTGTCCCCGTGGCCAAGTTCGAGATGAAGAAGACCTCTTCCTCTTCTTCCGCTAAGTTCAGTCTTTGAGCGTCGTGCTCCAGTGCCGCGACACTGCGTTGTCTCCTGAAACCACCACTCACCCTGACTGGTCCTCTCTGCGTAGCAATTGGTGCAGCAGTGCGACACATCCTGGCATAATG
The DNA here is from genome assembly GCF_040938575.1 of Ambystoma mexicanum. NCBI lineage: Eukaryota > Metazoa > Chordata > Amphibia > Caudata > Ambystomatidae > Ambystoma > Ambystoma mexicanum. Next base: position 199,475,369 of record NC_090935.1, read on the forward strand.
CCCAGGCATGTTGCATCTTCCGCAGACCCTCGATTTGGCTGGACATTCTTATGAATGCGGCAGGTCATATCCACAGTATTGGCAAATGGCAGTACCACCTTGAGGGTTGGTCGCATCCTGTTTCTTCTGACTCCAGCTTGATTTCGCCTGAGGTTGTTTCCCAATGGCAAAAGCTTCTTCCTGTTTTCCCGGGCGCGCTGCGGCGTCCATCTTCGCCCCTCTACTTTGGGCGAGTTCGTGAACTCTTCCATTGTCCAGTATTTGCGTCAGGGATATCCCCGGCTCCCTCAGGATCTGCCTCTGTAATTTGCTTGAGCTACAGCCCTGGATCAGTTGATTGCGAATCATCATCTCTGCATCTGCCCATCTGCAGGTGCTGGCCAGCTGTCTCAGGCGTGCACAAAACTGATCTAACAACTCATCGTCCCTCTGTTTCTCACCTCCAATGACGAACCTGTCATAGTCAACGTTAGATAGAGGGATGAAATGATCCTTGAGCGCATTTCTAACAGCATCGTAAGTCACTACTGGCAATGTGAGGGATTCGTATATGCGTAGTACTTCTGTGCCCGCCGAATAAAGCAGCGTCGCCACCTTCGCATCGTCATCCATTTCTCCAGTGGCAGCAAAAAACATATCAAGTTTCTTTATCCAAAGAAGCCATCTTGGGCCTAATCTTGACGGTGGGCCTGATGTATCAAATTCTTGCATGGGATGCAGAGAGCCATGCTGTCTTCTCACCACTCTTGCAGCTGCAGGAGCTTCTCCGTCACTGTCCGTCATGGTCACAGGTCGCACAGGCACCTCAATCCTTGTTAGATGCCGTAAACCTGGCCGAAACTGTCACTGACGTACCTTACTGCTTGTGCTGAGGCACCGTGATGATGGCTTCCCACCTGTTGTTCACCTGGACCCAGTGTGCCCAGTTTCGAACTGCAGTCCTCCCGACTGGAGGATTGCAGAGTGTCCAAAAATTGAAGAAATTGCCTTCTTCAGCATGCAGACAGCGCACGAGCGCCCTCGCGGGCCGCTACTGTCATACATTCCGAAAACAAAATGGCCGCCATCACTCGTGTCGAGTTCGCATCACACGTGAAAGAAATCGCCCGTGCACAACACATTCACACATGTCAAGCTTTCTTACTCCGTGTCCCGCCTCATCGCCAATGTGATGGGGCGCGCCCGTGCTTCGGGCCGCCCTGTACTAACACGTCCACTCACTCACGCACTGACACAATGAGGGAGACGTCCCTGTGTTCAAGGGTCCCAGCGGCAACTGCCTTCTGGCTCGTCTTTATTTTCAACGCGCATGCGTGGCCATAACGAGGCTCGTGCATGCGCACAACTTACAAAGACATAACAGGAAAGATGTTCTACCCATTTGTGTTCGGCACTAGATTACATAAAGAGCTGTTTGAGTGTGAATCAAGCTGGCTCATAACTGACCAAAAGCTTCTCGAGTTTGCTTCTGCTAGAAGCTTTAACATCTGTTCCCTGTCCATTTGCAGGCGTGCCATCCTGTGATTTTTCAACCAATGCCTATAGTTGTTCTTTACGCTTTTGATTTCTTTTAGGTATGTAGCTAGGTTCAGGGGGAGTGATTTTAATCTCTGAAGCTCTCTTCTCACTGCTTGTTTTTTAGTCCTTGATTCTTCATCAAACCCATGTAGGTGTTTTTTTGCTTTATTCCCATAGATGGCGTTACAGGAGGAACTGTTGACCAAATAAACTTAAAATAGCTGTCTAGTCGACACTGTGCCTCTTAGATGGAACCTGACACTTCCTTTAGTGCTCTGTTTAGCTTCATCCCTCCATGCCCATACTTTAGTAGCCCGATTCTTCCCTTTTTTACCATTAACTCCTGTTTATAAACCACTTGGGTGGCTGCCGAAAGTTCTGGAAATGACAGCTCTAGCCAGGAGTGATCGCTCCCCCCTTCCTGTTTAATCTCTAATTTGGATTTTAAGGAAAAGAAGTCTGAGCTAACAAAAATATAGTCCAACATTGATGACGAGTTACCCTGTCTCCAGGTTGTGGTGGGCCCTGCATCCCCCTCTAAGGTGCCATTTAACATTCTTAAGTCCCATGAGCACATGAAGTCCATCCATTTTTGACCTCTTGTATCTAGCTGCCTTGACCTGGATTCCTTTTTCCCTTTTGATCTCTGTACACAGTCACACTTGTGATTGTTGGCCAATCCTGCAGCGTTTTCTGAGGGGTTTGCTGTTTTCTTTCCTGGATTTGCCCCTTCCCTGCAATATCATTTCCAATTAGGTCAGTGGCTGTTGATGACTTCAAGGGCTCCTTGCGGTTGTACCTGCCCTTGTTGTTACTGGGTTGCCATGTGATATTGGAAATGAGATGTTGCTCACACAATTTTGCATTGCATATGTATTTTTAATTTTTTTTTGTTTTGATTTTTTGACATTTTCCCTGGATTCTTTTTTGTTTGTTGCTGAGTGATGATCTGAATCATTTCCCCACGTTCTTTCGTTTTCATTTTTCTCCTGTGATTTTGTTCACTTGCCGCTATCCATACTGGATCCACTGTGGCTCCATTCTCTGAACCCCCCACAGGGGTTTCCTTTTTCGTGGGTTCTGCCTCCCCATGTACTTCTGCTTGTCCTTCAATCACATGGGCCAGCCTCCTGAATTCTTCCAGGGTGGATTCCGATAATGGTGTATCATCAAAAATCCCTGAATTCTCTGGTGTATGACTTGTCTCTTTCTCCTGAGATGGGGGGACTGCTTGCCAAAAACATGATAATTCTCTCAACTGGCTTTTTAGGGAATCATCTCCGTCTTTGTTCTCTGACAATGCTCTTTGTATAGCTGAGATATCCAAGCCCTGCGTTGCCACTTCAGTGCGAATATCATTTAGTGCTGGGGTAATAGAGGAGGTGATTACGTTCTTAAGGCCTACCAGTGATGATTCGCTTTTGGCCACTTCATTTGTGAGTTCGAGAAGAATTCCAGCCTCAGACTGTACTTCGTTCTTTAGCAGCTCAAAGACTGACACTAAAGAGTTCAGGACGAAGTTTAGTACTTTTAAGGTGATGTAATCTGGCTGATGATTTTTACAGCTTTCCAGCTCTTTTTCTAGCAGTGAGCCATCCTCCTCTAGGTCCACTCTGGACATCTGTCCCCCTCTCCGAGCCTCTAATTCGGGAGTTTTGCAGTCTGTTATCTCCTGGGCTATTGGCAGGTTACTTTGTTCTTGACTTGATCTTGATGCCTGGGGGCCCTCTTCCTCCGATATCAAGGTTTGCTGTCCCCAGTTTACCACTGCTGCCTCATCTGCATCATTCAGGCTTTAATGCCGCTTCTTCCCAAAGTGCTCCTTGATTTTTCTTTGTACGTTCTGAGTGGTGACCGTATATACTAGGCCACGTTTTCATTTGATTGACAAGTTCCAGGTGGTTAGTTGTTTATCCTTCTCCTGTATCAAGGTGGATCGGAGTGCCATGGATTTCAGCTACAGTTTCCCCAGACGGGATTAATTGTAAGTGTCCTGCCTCATCCACAGAAGGCGTCCTCAGCACTGTTGAGTGCACCATAGGCTGCAAATAGGAGCCCTCCCACTCTGGTACTCTTGAAAGTTCAAAAATTGCTGTTCTGCAGAACTTCATTCTTGGAGACTTAAGTTTATCCCCTTTATTAAGAGCCTATAAAGCTAGGGTCAATAGAGTGGAGCATCAGGGTTTCCAACTGGAATGTATCTCCCTGTCAGATTCCACTGATCGCTCAGATGGAATAATATTATGCCCTTTTATCCACTTGCCCCAGAATGTTCTCTTATGAATGTAAGTTACCCAGATGGCAGGGATAACCCGCTGGGCCCGATGAGACTTTGCTTGCTTCCTTACAACTGGGAGTGGGATCTGGATGTAACTCACTTAGAACACCTTGTCAACAGGCACCAGCAGATTTAGCCCTTGATGGCATTCTATACATTCCATAAACTGTGCTTACTGGGGCTGTGCTCATACCTGTTCCACCTTCAGCTCCTTGGTACATCCAGTTCCTGATTCCTCTGTACTGGACCCGGCTGAACTCAGGTTAATTGTTAGTCCTAGACCGGAGTTCTGCTCTATGACAGTCCTCAGCTATACATTTCCGGTCTCCGGGCAGCACGGCCAGCACAAACAGCAAAAAACAGCGGTTGCAGTCCTCTGGCCTTTTCTCCACTTCGGGCTCATCGCCGCAAGGGCTGGCAGTTCCAGTTTTCACCAGCACTTCAAGGTGGTTGTGTCCTGCCTCCAATGCGATATTAAAGGGGCAGTGTGTTCCCTTTCCTACGAGACCCTCTCCGTGGGCTCTGCAGCTCTCAGGCATGCACACTGTGCTGCTCTGTTCTCTCCTGCATGGCACACAGCAGTAGGCAATAAATGAATGTCCAATAAATAGTATGTGGCACTGCACACAGCAAAATTCAGCAGTTGCAGTCCTCCACCCTTTTCTCCACTTCGGGATTCAGATGTATTTAAAATGTATAAGAGAAGTAGATGGGATAGACAGACCCCTATCCTCGATGTTGGTGTTATTTGGTATGGAAGAAGAGGGGGAGAACCTAGAAATCCTCCCACACATGACTAGGAATGTATTACTTGCAGTGAGAGCATGCCTCAATATACTGGAAAAGACACACTTACCCACATATAATGAATGGATAGGAAAAGCAAAAGAAATGCTCCAGATGGAGTCTACTACAGCACTATTACAGGAACGGTCAGAAATTCTAGGCCAGGACTGGCTTACATTTAAAAAGAAGCATTTAGGAGATTAAGAAAGTAGGGGAATAGATAGTGTGTTTAGTGTGTTTGGGTAGATGGGAATGTTTTGAGATCTGAAGTTGGTATTGAGCTTGTTTGCTTCTATGGAGATGGTGCAGAGATTGGGTGTGAGTCAGGGAGAGGGGGAAAGGGAGGACAGGTTGGTATTAGAGATAGAGACAGGTAGAGAAGAGATGTCACCAAGCAGATTATGAAGAGCTGTAACAAAATATGGTTATATTATTGCTTGTATTGCTGCCTTCTTTGTTTGTCCGGCAAGGAATCTGGTGTATAAAGTGGTGCCGGTTATATTTGATGTTGGATATTATTGGAAACATGCAATAAAGAACAGTTTAAAAATACACAAAACCTTATTTTGGCCATACCTTTCCAATGTTGACAATTGGAACACAAAGAACAAGTATTCATAAAACCGTGAGTCTTCCCTACAAAATGAGAATAAACATGATATGTTAATAGTAATTATTAATTGATACATTTGTCAAATGTATTGAACAAATTCATGCAGCATAGGTAGGAATTAGGCTTGTTTATGGGATCTAAAAATCCATATTTCATTAATGGGAAAAACTGGGCTTCTGTCTGTCCCCTGTTGACGTTATTATAATTCCAATAACTATTTCAGTGTATTATATATAGCTAACAGTCACATGCTTGTTTGTTATAGTAAGGCTGACCAAAGATTCTGACAAGTGCTTATCCATGCTGACCAGCTTTTACCCTGCACATCTCACTACAGCAATAGCCCCAGTCCTTGGGGTTGTAAAGGTCTGGTAACAGCCAGCCTGTGTCTATGGAGGCTCGAGTGAAGCCAGGGCCTCAATGAGGGCTCAGGACCATTACCATGCCTGAAACCCATCCAAAAACTGGGGTTGCCACTATTCCCACGTCAGGGCTCTCTCCGGGATGCAAATAGTGTAACAATATCTTTTTAAAGGAGACAGGCTCCATGTGTAATGTCTTTGTCCAATCACCTATCAAAAAAATGTCTCGAAGCCTAAACACCACCCGTTGAAGGCTGCATACCAAAAAGACTGCATTTATTAGGCCGATTTTGTGCAGTTTTCACTGGGTGGCAAAGTAACCATTTTGGGGGCTTCACCCCAACCCCACCCATCCCCTCCCAAGGGATTTACCTTTAATCAGGTGGTTTCACACACACATTTCCTTTTAACCGCAGAATCCCTCACATCACACATACATACACACAGACGCATCCCTACATAAACACATGCACAAATGCACGCATGCACACATAAACAACTTCCTCTAGTGTGCGGCGTGGAGTAGGCTCGATCTTGGAGTTCCCCGGCTTTCTGTTCATGGTTTTCTATGCCACGATCTTTAGATCATAGCAAAATGCTGTGAAGCGAATAAATTGCAAAAGATGGTCTTAACCATGGGAAATATAGTCCCTTTTGTTACTCTGTGGTGGCACAGATGGAGAGGAAGCACAGCAGCCAAGAGGAAGAAGTCCTAGTTCTTCCGGCAAGTCAGAGAGATTGGTGAGGCCTGATCCCATTGGGACCAGAAGTGAGGTGAGGGCTCACATGAAGGGAAAACAAAGGGGGAGGCTAAGAGCAGTAAAACACCTGGTACGATGTTCAGATGGCTGGGAGAATGCAGGTGGTCCCTACCAGATTCCACTGACATTTTCAGCTACCTGCTTGTGCAGACATTCTTCTTAGGACGCAAATGAGAGTTTCTATACTGCTGATATTTTCACTACAGACATTTTGCAGAAGATGACTGCTTATCGAAGGCTTTTATTTGCATTTTTCACTAGCTCATTCAGGTTTCAAAGAGGAATTTTCTAGGGAGGATACTATACTATCCAGCATATTTTTTTAAAATTGTTTATATTGATATAGTTGTAAAACAAATACAACTTTTCAATGTATTACAATTTATCAAATTAACAATACATTTTCACATCATCAAATCTCATTATTTACAAAGCATCAAACATAAAATGACATCAAATAGCATAAAAATAATATTTAATCTAATAACAGAAAAACACGCAAAGTCTCTATGGCTCTACATACTTTTCATAATTCACTTTCTTACAAGATTCAAATCAAGTTCACAAACTATATAAAATAAATCCCAAATTAATTTGTAAAATGATTTTGTGGAATACATTGGTATGCTTTTACTGGCAATAAACTTCAGAAAAATATCGATCAATCGTAAACAATCAACAATTTACTAAGTTTGCTATAATTTCCAGCCTTTGTTAAACCTGTTTTTGTGTTATCCAAAGTTTTTTTTATCTGTCTTCTCATACACAGTTAATCATATAATCCATTCTGACATTTCTTTGCTTTATATTCTCTCATCGAACAACATTATGATTACTTTACTTAACCTACATTTCCCAACTCCAATTGTAGCAGATATTGAACAATAGCTATTCTAATTGACTTTTTTGTTGAATGAAAAAGGGAATTCCGTGAAGTTACAGAATCACGAATATAAAAAATTTCACAATGTTTCTTTAGATAAAGTTCTCGGTAATTAATTAGCTGGCAACATTCTGTCAGAAGATGCTGTAATGATTCTGATTGTCCTTTAATTTGACAACATCGGCAAATATCTTATGTTCTTAAAATGAATTTACGTTAAGCTAACAAGGTTCGTTTCGGGATAACCAAATCTTTTGTGAGAGTGTGGGTTTGCAATACAATCTTTATACTTCCCACAGGTCTCACGTGTTTTGATCCAGTCATATATCCAGATCTTAGTTTTTGCTTTCATAGTGTTTGTAATTAAGAGGTCCAAGCTAATATCATCCTCCTCTAAGTACTTAGCAATTTTTGCTTTCCACATTCTCATTAATCTATGGTTGCTAGTTTGCACATAAGCAGATAGGACATTCACTAAGGTATCAGGTTTACTTTCTAGATGACATTTTCAAAATAAGGCACACTGTTTCCATATCAAAGACCCATAAACAGAAGTTAAACCCAATTTATGTCTATTACGCATATTACTGAACTGGAAATATCTAAGGCACAAGTCCGGATCTGGAAATGTTGAAGAATATTTGAGTGGTAACCCATAATTGATGCACGCCAATCCAGAAATTATACCACAACTCCATACATTTTCCACCAATATAGTATAACTGGATCTAGGAGTGATGCTCATCATTCCCAAAGGCAGAGGCAGATGATGAATATTGCAGTAAAGTTGATACATTTTGGTTCATATGGGGTTGACCATGGGATTGTCACAGTGCACATAATGGCTTTTTTATTATTTTAATATTTTCTTTAGCTAAGGCATAATGGGATCTAAACAGAGGATTTTGAGTGATAATACTGATATTTGTACTCTGACTTGTTTCTTTGAAAAGATCAACAGTTCATTGATGTTAGCAATAGGTGTATGCTAGATTGTTCCATGAGATTAACTAAAGACTTTTGCATTCTTCAAGTGTACTTGTGTTCTCTTTTCTCTTTGTTTGCAGTCTCTTGAGAGAGATAGGCTCACTTCACTATGAGGGAGATAATAAGCCCATTAGCAAGTTGTGAGAGGTGGTATCAGTCAAGATACATGCTCTGTGGACTGTATGAATGATCACACATTTGCTAGTCAGAAGCTTCAATGTTCTAGTTCTGAGCTGAAGCTTTCTGTTCATTACTTGCAGGGATAATTGCAATATTTTCTCGAAATGATTTTAAGTTTGACATGGAGGTCTCACTACACTATCAAATTGCAGAAATCATACAGGTATTTTGGGGGAAAAGGACACTTTGATATGTTTTGTTTTTCCTTTTCAGGCCCAGGCCATTGTTCTGAAGCTGCTGCTGTTTGACAATTGATCTTATCCACGTGTATTATAAGAATTGCATTGATCTCACAAAGCAAAATTATATCAAAGCGTGGTATAATTTACTGAAGTTAATCTATTCAAAAATTACTTTTAAAAGAACCTTTGAAATCAGAAAGATATTTTGTTTGGACCAGTCCATCCAGCAAACTATCCCTGCTCACAAAATAACTGAAGAAGTGTAGAAGTTGACTGGTCATGATGTGAGACAAGCAACAGAAGACTTTGGGCATAACGGGCCATTTTATGGTTATAAAAATATATTTTAAATTATATATTTTATGGTTTTGGCACTTGTATTTGAAGATGGAGATCTTTATTTTCCTAATGATGGATATGATTGGGGGCTCCAGGTCCATGTTGAACATTATTTATTGGATGCCAGTTTGAATAAATCAGTCAGTTAGTCATGCCTTAGATCTAAATTTGATATTTAAAAGCTTCATTTAGTCATTAAAAATTGGTTTTATTTTTGTTTCCATTGGAAAAAATGTATTGTTTTCATGGCCTTTTAAAAACATTAATTTTAAAACATTATGTTTAACCATCAGCAATAACAGAGCTTATTTTGAGTTAGGTGATTAGTAAGTTGACTGTCATTCAATAATGCATGCAGGACAGATTAACGTCACAATGCACTGCTTTCTCAAAAGGGTGCCTCAAAATATAGAAAGACTGTATAGAACACCTTACAGATCTCCTGAGATTTAGATTGGAAATTTGAAGCATGTCAAATCACATTGCTATTTTTTACCTATTTCAGTAATTTTCCTTTCACCTGCCATTCTTTTATTTTTCTTCACAAGATATGCGGCACCTTAAGTGCAATTGTTATCCCTTCATAGAGCAATAATCATTAATTATGAATGTAGCCACAGCCAAATTACCAGTAATTCGCTCATTGCCACAATGCTTCTTATGTACTTACAAAAAATGTAGGGTATTTTCAGCATTTGTATTACAGTTAGACCTCCCTACCCCTCTTCAACTAGACTAAATATTGAGTGTTTATGATTGTTAAGGACCTAATGTTATGACTACCAGGGCAAGATGGTTGGTAGGTATAGGTTCCCAGTTCCATAGACATGTTTTCTGGCTTCAAAATATACTTCCTATTTGCCCATGTTCGCAGGGCCAATGTGGTTCAGGTTCAGACTGTGCCCTGCAGGTCAGTCTGAGAAAGACAGTGTGTCCATGGTGCCCTATGTGTTTTTGGAGGTTCAGGATTCATGTCACATGCTGACCACAAATACAATGCCATCACCCCTACCTAGAATACAGTGCATCGCTAGCCACAACTTTGAATCGTATCCTGACATTTTACTTTGGCCGTTCTCAAATTCACACATCCAATAACTCCAGGTCATTGATCAGTCTACTGTGTGCCTAACAGTTTCTGTTTGAGCATTTACACATTTGACGATTGGGGTTTTCGACACCAGATTAACATCTTCTGAAATGTAAGGCATCAAGCCATTTAATGAAGACATCCACTTGAGTTGTTCCGTGGACATCAAGTGGATGACTGCAAAAGAAGCAATAGTAAAAATCGACTTTAAAACTATTCACATTTAACTAAGACCAAATTTGCATGAATAGTATTGTCAAGTTAGCCTATTTTGACTTTCTAAATCTTGTGAAGAAGGACTGTAACATTTGTGCTCGTATTATTAGGAGTGGAATTCATTTCTTCACCACTCCACTCCAGATATGTGTTTGTGGGACACATCTGTGGTGTAGGGCATGCACTTGTGCATAGCTTCCTGTGGCTTTAATGGCTGTATTCACTGGACTAGACAATCACATCTAGGCTGCCATAGGCACAGTAAACCAGAATATTGAACACAGATGTAGACCTTCCCTCCATGGCTAACATGATTGTTACAGGTTTCCTATTCCTCTGTATAACTGGTGTACGTGACCAGAACACACAGGTGAAAACTGATCACTACCACCTGCTTTGACGTGTGGCATTCCCTCAGCTGCTGATGTTTGTTCACACATGCCTAGTCTGAGGTGTTCCCATCTTGATGGCTTTGCTGACAGTTCTTTCATGCTGCAACTCAGCTGGTTGACTTATCCACGTAACAGTTGAATTGCATTTACTTGAATTTAATGCAGTTTCAGACTTTGTTTATAAGCATAAGCCGCATCATAGAAGTGCAGTATCGTGACGAATGCCGTATGCTGCACTACTATTGCAGCATATGGCTATTGTGAGTGTGCTGGTTATTCCATTATGCCCAGTAGACAGCTGATCAGGTCAGCTGATTCTTGTATTATCCCATTGTCCATGGCAGAAACTCTGCATTATCCTGATCACGATGCAAGGATCAGGACTTTAAAGCTGGTATCCCCAGAGCTGCAAGCTTCTTTTATAGAAAACAAACCATTGACGTTTTCTAGAGTCGTCTCTTCTCTGCGGCTGTTTCAGCAGACCCTGCTGGAGAACAGCACAGGATGTCTCGGTGGTTGGGGACGGCACCCTTTGAGACACAGATTAACCAGGCAGTCACTAGCATGACGCTTGCACCATCCACAGATTACAGGCACTGCCGGCTATGTATGTCTCTCAGTGTTCTGATGCCACGGCCTGAATGAGGAACAGCACGGGCGTATTATGGCAGAAGATATGGCGAGCGTGTGGCTCAGCTGGACACAGTAGGCCAGTGGTATAACTCTGAGAGCTGTGCCACACTCTGGTCTCCGGCAGTATATTCAAGACGCACTCACAGAATTCATCATCGAAAACAGTATTGGAAAAATGCAGGTTAAGAGAGCTTTTTCCCAAGCCATGTTGACTCAGCTTCTTCTTCTGTTATGTGACCTAATAATCCCCAGGTTGAGGTTTCATTCCTACACATGGTAAGCGTGCTTGCATTAAATAGGAATCTTGGCAGCTGAATGCCAAGAAGCCACCCAATCAATAAAGCTTACCGGATTAACCTTTCCTTGGCCTTTGCGAAGGACTTCAGACATGGTTCAAGTATCCAATCATAACTGATTCTGCTTATGTAGGCTTTGTGCTTCCAAGGTAGGCAGAAGCCATCGCCATATCGGGCCACATTTGTGTCCCACTCACTCTTATAATTGTGATTGGAACACCCCCTCTAGATTTGCACATGATAGTCTGGTACCAACTGGTAGAGCACACACATAAATTGTGTGAAGAGACTCGCATGAGCAGGATGTCTTTTGGTCACTCTAATAATGAGAGGCAGAGGTTCACTCAACAGCACTTACATTATGTGCATACCTGCAAAATTGCTTAACAAAATACAACAACTGAACTGAGAGGCACAGTTCAGGATATTCAACCTCACAACTCAGTTCATCCATGGATTTAGAGTTGTGCTGCATTTTACATGCCAGGGTTCGATTTCATTTAACATCTGTGAACAAAATGGGTTGGATTTCACAGAGGGATCATTTTCTAATGGGCGGAGCAGGAAATGGAAGCCTAACAATAGGGCATCATGATTGTCCGCCTCCATTTGAGTGCCCAAGGACGAGAAGGCTCTTAAAACAGCTTTTACAACTCTGCCGTGATTTCCTTGCAAATCACTTCGTTTTACGCTGGCAGGAGATTGTCTTGCACACATAACACACATGCATAACTATGGAATTTTACTCGAATGAGCACTTGCTAAAGACCAGGCAGATTCCATAGAATGCATTCATAAATACCTTCAGCAAACCCTAATTTGAAGGCAGCATTTACATTGTACAAGACGGAAAGCAAAACTGAAGATTAAAGGCAATTTCCCCTGGTTTTATTCTTCGGTTTTCCACCTTGCCTTGCAAATCCCTAACATTGCACGCAGCGGTCCCAACAGCACATACGTGCTAATGTTAATGCACCCCTGCATGCAATTTGCATTTGTTTTAAAATGACCAGCACTACATCAAATGTAAGACGTATGAACTTTGCAATATATCAGAGCATCTTTCCTATCCATAATGGTGCAGCTACCAGAGTGATGAGTTTTCCTTAGAGAAGTGTCATTATAAATATGCTAGAGCCATGATACAAGGAATGCTACAATTAAAAGAAATCCCACAATTAGCTATTCTTGAGAGCCCAGAGGCAGGTGCAAAATCCACAGTGGGGTTCTATAGGTGTCTGCTTCATTTGAATGCTTGCAGCATTCCTATTGTGGTGTCACGTGTCCCAGAGAAGCAGGGTCACGTGACACACGACGGGCGGATGTAGAAATAAAGGTATCACCGGAACTGGCGTCTTAACGCCAGTCCGGGTTTAGGCATCGACAACTGTGGTCCTGTCTTTATTGCTGCGCAGCTCCCGCGCACCGCGACAGCTGCCCGATCACGGCGCGAGAGTCTCGCTCCGTATCCGTCACGCCTGCCAAGCCGGCAGGCCATCATCACACTGGCGACGAGGTGGTAAGTGGGTTGCGAGCCCCGACAACAACGGAGGCCATCGCAACCACGGACCCGCGTTTGCACGATCGCGGAGCCGGCAAGACAGCAACGCCGGCCCCGCCCACCATCAGATTCAACCTCCTGTGGCGGCGGAGAGTGGGCCCAGTGCCCCCAGGGCCCCAACAAGAGAAAAAAAAAAATCATCATATCTAACAACACCCCAGGCAACAGCCCCCCAGCTCTGGCAGCTGCATCCAACAGAGATCACCACCCCACGACAAGTGGAAGGCAATCAACGCAGGAAACTCACGGCCTACCCTGCCAGGACGCCGCACGTGGGACCACGCGCTGCACGCTCACCAGGCCCAACTACCACCACACGGTAAGCTGCAACACAGCGCCGTAACACTGCACAACACAACATGTCCGACCCGACGTCCAGCCCATCAGAGACCAGCGCCAGGTCCACGTCGAGAAGGAGCCTCACCGAGGAACGCACTGACCCCTCGCTAACCACGTTCATGCCGCCTTTCGACCCGTTTACCAACGGAGCGGCCATCAGATGGGAAATATGGCTACAACAGTTTGAGATGCACCTCGACGCGAGAGATATCACTACGCCCAAAAAGATGCGCACGTTTCTCCTCCTCAACATAGGATCTGCCGCCCTGCGCCTATTCAACGCCACACCAAACAGAGGTAGTGATGCCAACTACGCTGCAGCCAAAGCCGCCCTTTCCAACATGTTCAAACCAGACCTCAACCCCGACTACGAGAGGTTCCATTTCTGCATGGCGAGGCAACGTGAAAAGGAGACAGTGGACAAGTTTCACGCTCGCCTTCGCGAAATGGCTGTAGGCTGCGAATTTCCAGACGAGGAATTCGCCATCCGCCTCCAAATTATCAACGGCATCTCATCCGAGAAGCTGAGGAGGGCGATACTATCGGAGAAGAATGTACGGCTATCACGCATCCTCGAGATGGCAAGACTCCGCGAGCAAACAGAGGACCAAGTAGCAGTAATGGAAGCAGCCATTCAGAGGCTACCGCTAGACAACCCTGGACCAACAGAAGACGTAGCAGCCATCTCCCGACACCAGGGCACCCGCCCGAAACAGAACACACAATTGCAACCACCACAAAGGCGCGACCAATCGTGCAAGTGGTGCGGAGGCCCATGGCATAAAGGGGATTCCTGCCCAGCGTGGGGGTCAACATGCAGAAAATGCAACCGCCTGAACCACTACGCCGCAGTCTGCCTAAACCCACCGAACAAGAACGACCGTGACGCAGACTCGCGGCCATCACAAGAACCACGTAGGAGATTCGCGCCCAAAGAACCCCGCCAACCAACGCGGAGAGGGAAAGCTAGGGCAGTCGACGAATCACACAGATCCCAAACCACGAGCGAAAGCGACGAAAGTAACAGCGACTCCTCCCACGAAAGGCAAGGCAAAGAAAGGGGAAAGAAAGGGAAGAGGCGAATACACCGAGTGCACCTAATATCAGCAGTGGACCCACGGAGATCACGACAGAAGAGGAGACCAACATGCACCATCCTCTCCAATGGAGCCCCACTGAAAGTTATCATTGACACCGGTGCCACAGTAAATGTCATGCCCGTGACAGCATTCAACAGTCTCAACCCCAGACCAGAGCTCTTTAAGAAGAAAGTCAGGCTATACGCCTATGGATCAAAGAAACCCCTACCTGTGCGAGGATCGTTCAAATCCAACTTCGCTCACAGTAATGCCAGCTGCCGAGCCCGAATATACGTGGTGGACGCCGGGTGCGAAACCCTCCTAAGCTGTAAAACAGCCGAAAAGCTGGAGCTGATACACTTCGCCTTCAGTGCACAACACGATGAACTACATGACCTCCTAGGGCGACACAAAAAGCTGTTCCGAGGCATCGGGCGCCTAAAAGGGAGAACGGTCAAGCTACACATAGACCCCACCATCGAACCCAAAGCAGTACGGCACAGGCGAATCCCATTCCACCTGAGAGAGGCCGTAGAAAAGGAACTACTCAAGCTCGAAAACGCAGGGATTATCGAGAAAACGTCTGGACCAACCCCGTGGGTTTCGCCGATGGTAGTAGCCCAGAAACCAAAACAACCAGGTGCGGTAAGGATATGTATCGACATGCGACTCCCCAACATAGCTATCGGCCGTGAGCGCCATGTCACTCCCACCATTGAGGAGCTCATTGTAGATCTCACGGGGGCGACGGTCTTCAGCGAGCTCGACCTCCTGTCCGGCTATCATCAGCTAAAACTATCAAAAGAGTCCAGATACATCACAACATTTTCGTCCCATCTTGGCCTGATGCGATACAAGAGACTCAACTTCGGGATATCTTCGGCGGCGGAAGTATTCCAGCATGAGATCCGGAAAGTCATCACGGGCCTCGAGGGAACCACCAACATCAGTGACGACATCCTTGTATATGCGTCGAACAAAGACGACCACCACCAACGCTTAGCAGCAGTCCTAAAGAGACTCGAAGATGCCGGACTGACCCTCAACGCAGACAAATGTGAATTCAACAAAAAGGAACTCTGTTTCTTCGGATACATTTTCAGTGCGGCAGGAGTGTCCCCAGACCCATCAAAGGTACAGGACATAAAAGAATTTGAACCACCACAGTCAGCCTCGGAGGTGAGAAGCTTTATGGGAATGGCCACCTACTGTGCCCGATTCATCCCTGATCTTGCAAGCATCGCCAGCCCACTCAGGGAATTAACCAAGAAAGATCAAAAGTGGGAGTGGACGGAGGTTCACCAACAGGCCTTTCAACAAATAAAAGACTCCCTGTCCGCCTCCACCACCATGGCGTTTTTCAACGTAGACCGACAGACCGAACTTCTTGTCGACGCCAGCCCAGTTGGCCTAGGAGCCGTGCTGACTCAAACAGATAAAGATGGCACGATATTTCCAATCGCGTTTGCCAGCAGAGCCCTCACCAAACCTGAACTAAATTATGCCCATATCGAGAAGGAAGCCCTAGCCATTCTGTGGGGATGTCGCCACTTTAAAGTCTACCTGTTAGGGAAACAGGCGAAAGTTTTCACCGACCACAAACCCCTTGTCCCGATATTCCGAGGCTCCGCCCCACATCCTCCCGCCCGCATCGAGAAGTGGATGTTGCAGCTACAACCCTACAACATTGAAGTAGAATAACGCCCAGGATCGGATAATCCGGCAGACTACCTGTCCCGCCACCCGCGGCCAGCCACTGACAAAGAACAGCACCACGCAACAGAAACGGACAAACACGTCTGTCACGTGATAGCATGCGCCCGACCACGAGCCTTTACACTGCAGGAAGTGGTACAAGAAACAGCAGAGGGCACCGTCCTAAAACATACAGCCGCAGCTATACAGTCAGGCAACTGGAAAACTTACCTCATGTCAATGTCTCACCGAACAACCACTGCCCAAGCCAAACTCAGGGCCCTGTTCGGTATCAGACATGAACTATCTGTAGCCCCTGAAGGAGTAATACTGAAAGGACACAGGATCATATTACCAGAATCCCTTGAGGACAGGGCGCTCAAGCTGGCCCACAGTGGACACCAAGGGATTGTCAAGTCGACCGCCTACCTAAAGTCCCGAATGTGGATGCCAAACATGCACCAGAGAATTACAGAACTCGTAGAATCCTGCACAGCATGCCAAGGATCACGGAGACCAGCAAACCCCGAACCACTCAGCTGCGCCCCCCGAAGCCAAAGACGATGGGAGGCCGTCAGTATGGACCACTGCACCATCGCTGGAGAAGGATACCTGCTAGTAGTAATAGATGTGTTTAGCAGATACCCGGAAGTAGAGCATGTCGCCTCGACGAACGCAGAAACCCCCATCCTCACACTGGAGAAAATATTCGCCACTCATGGCATTCCCAAGAAAATGAAAAGTGACAATGGCCCATCGTTTGCCAGTCAAGAATTAAGGGAATTTTTCAAAGAGGTCAACGTCAAACATCAACGCATCACCCCAAGATGGCCTCAGGCAAACGGTGACGCAGAACGCTTCATGGGATCACTGAACAAGATCATCAGGATCGCCAAGGAACAAGGGCACCCCTGGTTGAAGGCTGTATACCGGTTTCTGAGGACACACCGACAAACCCCACACACAACCACAGGGGTCAGCCCGGCGGCCCTCATGTTCGGAGTTCCCATCCAGGCAGAGCTACCGATACACCCAGACTGGACAGCGCCAGACCCAGACATCATCGGGATGGAAGCAAGACGGGAAAGACACAACGAGCGAGAAAGCATTGCTCGGCGAGCACACCACAGAGAAATAAACCCGGGGGACACAGTCCTCGTCAGGAACCGGGCACCACCGAAGAAAATGTCTCTCAACTTCGAAGCACGCCCGTGGACTGTCACGACCACCAACCACAGCATGATTACGGCAACCCGCGGAAAAGAGACAGTAACCAGAAACGTCTCCCATTTCAGGAAAGTGCCCCCAGAAATGTGGGAAGAACAACGGTCACCCCAGAGGGGGGAAGTAGTACACCCACCCCAAACACCCACGCCACAGCAGACCACGGAAGTGCCGGAAGGAGCAAATGGTGAAGTGGAGGCCGCCACGGAAAACGCGCCACGAGAAAGAAGCACCCGATACAGTCTGAGAGAAAAACCCAGACCATCTTCCCGCCTTCAAGGGTATGTAGTAGACGAAATATACCAAGGAAGACGGCAGCAGAGACAGAGACATTCACTCACTCAGAAGTAAGACTCTATGTAAAATGTTATGTTAACCCATGGGAGCTTTGCCTCCAAGTTGGGGAGGAATGTGGTGTCACGTGTCCCAGAGAAGCAGGGTCACGTGACACACGACGGGCGGATGTAGAAATAAAGGTATCACCGGAACTGGCGTCTTAACGCCAGTCCGGGTTTAGGCATCGACAACTATGGTCCTGTCTTTATTGCTGCGCAGCTCCCGCGCACCGCGACAGCTGCCCGATCACGGCGCGAGAGTCTCGCTCCGTATCCGTCACGCCTGCCGAGCCGGCAGGCCATCATCACACCTATCACTCTTTGAGAATTGGACACATTTCTCGAGCATGTGAGCTTCTGTCCTTTTAGGTTCTGATTAAATATGTGAAGCAGCTGACACTATCCTCAGTAGATGATGATTGTCTAAAGAGCCGATTATCCAACTAAGGACATTTCAACAATGATGCTTGTTCTTTGAGGCTCTTCGCAGATTCCTCATCCATACACCACTCAGGCATCAGAGTCGTTTCTACAGAAATACCTAAGAAGGGCAAAAGTCACAAATAAAGTGGTCGCAATGTTTCTAGTTTACGGAACTCATTCTGAATCTTCCATGGCAGGAGATTGTTCAGTTAAGCTCTCTGTTGCAGTTACAGTGGAGGTGTTATTTGCATATCCTCTAAGATAAAAACATTGCTAATCACTGGCAAACATCTACTCCTGACAGCTCAGATCAAGTGTTAAAGCTTTCTTAAGAATCTATGCAACGGCTCAAAAGTTATAGGAACTTGAAAAACAACCTTTTGGGGTGTTTCTTTCTGCAGGCAAATTCTCCTTCTTTGGCACCTTATCTTTCTGGGATGCCCTCTGACTCAAAGCGCTATTTTTGTTCTTATTGTTGCCTTTGATCTACTGGGAACCCTAGGAGTGTGTCATCGAACCCCTACATTTGCACAACAAATATTTTAACTTCTCCACGTATGTGCCCATTTCGATAATGCTATGCAATTTTAATCTGCACATGTGCCTTCTTTTCTCATCATTATTTATCATGATGCGCATGCATGGTGCATATTGCTTGACATGCGTAACGAAGGTGCCGAGGGCCTCTCCTTGGAAAGTTCTGATTCTGCTGAACCCAGAACCAACCGTCCAGGAGGTGGAGTAGCCTGGATCTTACCTGTCCTCTCTTTTACCCTGGCCACCATATACAGGCCACCTGGCCCGGTCGCCCTTTTCCTCCCCCAGTGGGCTGACTTCTCCTCCTCTCTCCTTGCATCTACCTCTCAACTTGTCCTCCTCAGAGACCTCAATATCTACCTCGATGTTTCTAAACCCTGCTCTGAGCTCTTTCTCAATCTCTGTGACTCTCTCTCTCTCTTTCTATTCTACCCTCTGGCCCAGCACAATCTGTCTGGCATACCCTGGATGTTCTCATCTCTTCAGACATCCCCCTCTCTAACCCTCTCATCACTCCTCTCTCTTCGACTGACCACTTTCTTCTCTCCTCCTACCTGTCGCTCTCTGTCCCCCAGGTGAAGCCGACCTCATCACTTCCACCCACCTACTCAGTCATCTGGCCCATGAAGCGGGTGTCAGTGGACACTTTTTCTGATACTTTCTCTCCTCCTCCTATGCCTGCGGCTGACTCACAATCTGGCACAGCCCTCTCCAACCTACATCTCTCTATCTCTAACACTCTTGATGTTGTTGTCCCTGCACCTCTTGGTAT
This sequence comes from Ambystoma mexicanum, assembly GCF_040938575.1. Taxonomy (NCBI): domain Eukaryota; kingdom Metazoa; phylum Chordata; class Amphibia; order Caudata; family Ambystomatidae; genus Ambystoma; species Ambystoma mexicanum. The sequence continues at coordinate 199,494,850 of NC_090935.1, forward strand.
GACTCCGACCTTGCCACCCTTAAAGGACAGGGTAGGGTGACTGAGCGGAAGTGGAGGGCATAAGGCTCATCCTCTGCCAAACTGGCCTGCTGCCTGCTTCAGAGGAATTACGGACTATCTGTCCTGTCCAAGATGAGAGCTTACATCCAAGTCTGCATCTATACGGCCTCTAACAACATGGTCAAACTCTTCAAAATCTGCAAGGAGCTGGCCGGTCCTGCTGCAGTCTCTACCAATCATGTACCCTCCCAGGCCCTTTGCACAGCACTGGCTTCTCACTTCACCACTAAAACTCAGGACATCCTGTCCTCTCTCTCTCTCCCCCTCCTCTACCTCTGGCTGTCTCTGCTCCTCCTTTCTCCTCCTTTCTCCTCTTTCCTTGTGCTCTCTCCTGACAAAGTTTCTACACAAGTGCGATCTATGAAAGTCTTGTCAGTCAGAAGCACAGAAACTGCTCTTTGAACACCCATGCAAATGTGCTCTCTAATCTCGACTCCTTCCTGCTGTCCTCATCCTCCTTGATATATCCTCTGCTTTCAGCATGTTCAACCTCTCCATCCTAATAAAAGTGTCTCTGTGACTACATTGGCAGCAAGGGTCAGGCCCAGCCTGGTTGACCTCCATGCTCTCCGATCGAACATCCCAGGTCCATTTCAGGTCCTTTCTCTCCACCACCTCTCCACATGTGTTGTTCCCCAGGGTTCTAATCTCTCACTCTGGCTCTTCAAACTTTACTTGGCATTTCTGGCCCACCTCATCTCTACCTTCTCTCCTAATTTTCAGTGTTATGCGGATGACATTCAGCTCTTCCATAGGCTCCCCACAGCCACCTCTCCTCTCTCGCTCATTCCTGACTGTCTATGATTCAGGAATGGTGTGCCTCCATGCCTTAATGTCAGTAAGACTGAGTTCCTTCTCATTGGGACCCCTGCGCCTGCTTTTCCTCTTTCACTCTGGCCACCCTCCTTGGGCCCTCTACCTACACCTTACTGCGAGGCAAAAAGCCTTAGTGTCAACGTTGACTCCATCCTCTCCTTCTGTCCTCACATCACGGACATCTCTAAGAAGTTCCTCTACCATGTGCAACTCCTCAGGGGTATTCTTCCTTTTCTCACTTTCCCCTACAAGCTCACAGTCTCCAGAGCCCTGGTTCTCACCAGGCTGGACTACTGCAACAGCCTCTTTCTAAATCTGCCTGCCTCTACTCTTTGCCGTTACAACTAATCCAGAATAGGACTGCTAGACTTGTCCTTGGCCTCAAGCCCAGGGATCGTATCTCTCCAGCCCTGAAATCTCACCAAGGATCATGTTCTAGATCCTCTGCATTGACCACAAGGCTTTCTGGGGCCAAGGACTACACTACATTGAATTCTCTCATCCAACGCATTTTCCTTCTCAAGCCCTACGCTCCTCCACCTCCAACTGTCTGAGGGTCAGATGCTTCTCCAGGCAGAGGGTGGGGTAGATCTCTGTCCTCCACTGGGGCCTCTCAAACTTGAGCAGGGCTACCCAAGGTTCTGGAAGCAACTCAAGACCGTCTTTTGTCTTCTGCTTTCTTGTCCTCTCTCTCCCCTGTTGATATACTTGTCTGCTGCGCTAACTGGTTACCTGGCCACCCCCTGAACATTAATGGGCACAAGGCTCCTTCATGACCAGTAGCCCCATGCACTTAGGGACTGGATCTGTAAGCCTACAGTTACCTGCTTCCTTGCACTTACATGAGCCGGTCAAGTGGCACAGCGAGTAAAGCGCTTGCTTTGACACCCGTGCAGAGCTTGCTAACGCAGGTTCGAATCCCGGCAGGGCCAAACTCAGCCATTCATCCTTCCGAGGTCGATAAATGAACACCACACACTGTAGGTAATAATAAGCAGTGCTCAGATACCTGAGGGTTCGTAGCGCTATATAAATGCCTAATTATTATTTATGAGCAGGCCACCCCGGCAGAACTTACTTGAGCTTGCCTATTGCACTCTCCCCCCTCCCTTCCCTTGGCACTTCTCCTCTCGCACTTGCACAATCTGAACGACTCAAGGCCTAGTAAGATAATTGATTTTGTCCTCCCTTTGTCTCTCCTTCCTTGTGTTGTCGCGCCTACAAACACTTGTGTACAGGTGCATTTTAAATTACCTATATCATATTATATCGTAGTTCTCCTGATGCCACCTGTGCCTTGCTTGGCCTTCTGCCTTGCCTGATCCGTTGCCTCCTCCTGCCTCATTTTCCTTTTTTGCATGGTAGTTCCTGCTGTCATTGGATGCTGGCCACTTGCACTGTTCTAGAGTAACTGTTTGATGACCACAGCCTGACACCCACTGCTTCCGCCATGTACAGTAAATCACCATCTACTCCCTTTAACCACCTCATCTGGACAGCCACACCTCCATTGTCATTTTCAGCTCCTCTTTACATCTACTCTCAGGACCCACTGTCAACCCAACTGGCTTCACCTCTAAAATGGTGCAACATTATCGCACACCACCAAGGTGATGAGGTGGATGCCTGTCAACTTCTCAGCCACTGAATTTAGCATCCTGGGTGACCTGGTTCTGAGGAATTACCTGTCCCTCTTCAGTGTAGACAAGCACCTTGGGGCCTCTGTTCCTTGATGGATGAGGGATGGCATTGTGGCTGCCATAAACACATAAAGGGTGCCAGTCCATACCATTGAGAACATCAAGAATACAATGGGATGACATGAGGTTCCAGAGCCAGAAAAAGGTGAGATCAGCCATAGCTATTGCAGGACACACCATGAAAGTGCATTCAGGTAGCTGCCATGGTGTAACCCTGCTGCAGATTGGGTTCATGGAAAAAATAAATCCAGTGCTTCTTGCTAAGGTCCATGAATTGCAGGCCTGTATCCAATCTTCGGGTAGGTACAAATGGAGAAAAGACTCCTGCAATTTTACAATGTCATGGATGAGATGGCATGAAGGGAGCGAAAGAGTATGTCCACCACTGACTGGATATTGTCAAACTTCTTTCCTGCATTGTGGCTCATTTGCACACTCCAATAATGGTACGGGACACACAGGCCTAGTGCCCGAGTGGTTCAAGTGGAGTAGTAGTGGAAGCTAACTCTGGCTACTGTATGAGGTATGTGTCAGTGTAATTTTGAATATGCCTTTGTCCATGTGATGTTCTACTGTTATGGTCGCATAATGTGGTGTGATTCTCACACAACTGTATACTTGAAAGACATGTCCTGTTGTCATTTTCTTATAGTACACCAATATTGTGCAGCATGATGCATTCATGTGAGATACGGTGGCATGGGGTGCTGGGAGAGGTGAATGTGGCAGGAGTGTATATTGTAACACAAGTGGATGAAATGCTGGATGCACATAATTTGTTTAGCATTCCCATATCAGCTAGACATTTCAATCTCCATTACTGTGACTATGTTACTGCACAAACATAGAAGAAGAAAGTATGTTTTTCAGGGTGTCTGGGGTTCTGGTGACCATTAGCGTATGTGTCTTGCAGAGTCAACAAGTCTGAAATCCACCACTGATGCTTGCCATTTACACATCTATTGCATACAGTTCTACTGGACTGCTCAGGAGGCTCATAGCAAGATGGACAGAGATCACCCTAAAGCATTGAGGTTAAGTGGCCATGAGGACTTGGACCCTGGAAGTTTTGAAGATCTTTGGTAAGTAATCTGACCAATCGGTTTGTATGATTGTGGCACTGAAACAATTGTTTAGTACTTTCCATTGTGGCATAATGTGTGTCCATGGTGCAATCTGGTTCTGCCCTAGAGGCATTTTGTGGGCGTGATGGTGTAGAGGAGGAGCCAAGTACCTCTACTGAAAGTTCCACCCCCATTTTGCCTATATGTTGGAAACTGGAAATTACAATATGAGCAATGTCAGTAATGGTACCTCTGGTGTGAAGAGTCCTTGAAACAAGGTATTCATTAAGAAAACCCTATATGATATACGTGCGAAGAAATGACAGTCTGAAGATGAGTGAAAGGGAAGACTGGTGACATAATATGAGGCAGAAATGACGCACCAAGAAAGAGATGCCAATGAACAAGGTGAACAGACCTTATAGAATTGGATGGTGAAGTGAAGAATTGAGTAAAATGAAAATTGCATGTCCTGAGAGCACTGAAGAAAATGCAAAGCTGTTTTACTGTTTTATAATTGTACAGATGCTGAAACGCAAGTAGACTAATTAATCATAAGGCTGGCTATACGTAGTGAATAGACTGCAGGCAGTGCTGCCAATATATATGTAAGTGTGTATAGCATCTGGATGTTCCACAACGTATTTTAGCAAACTCAGTCAACCCAGATTTCACGTAGACAAATTTTGATGTTCTGGCTCCTTGCCGACTTAAAAAAGAAGTTGAAAACCTTTCTCTTCAATGCACCTTTTTTCTAGTGTTCATTGTATCTGATGCTGTTCTATTGTCTCTTGTTTACTGTTTGTTATACACGTGTGCCTTGAGGCCTGTGGGTGATCTGGCCGCATTATCAAGAATTAAAATAAATAAAACTTGGACCCCATGAATAGAAGGGCTGAAAGTGTCGAACAGTAGAATAAAACAGCTGACGGTGAAGGAAGTTTCGAGAAGGCTTGTCTGGCCCAGAGTCAAGGGTTGGGGCAGCCAAGAAACAGGTTTTCTGTTTGAGGAGATAAAATGAACGTGAGAAGCAAGATGGGCTCCTTTTGATGTGTAATAGAAAAACACTAGAAGTGCCAGGCTTTGTTCATTTAATTGTGTTAAATACAACAAAGGCGCTCAACACGTGGTCTCCTGTCACATGGTCAGATCAAAATAGATGTTGGGCAAGCTACACTGAGACTAGAAGATTAGACCATGCTCTCACTCCCTTTTATTCTCAGGCACAGTGATCCTTTGTAAGGCAGAGTTCAAAGGATTAATTGAATGGCAGACAGTAGGAGTGATGATGGATGTTGGGCTAATTGGCTGGAGAGGTATGATCAAGTCCAACACTCCAGCACCTGGGGTACCAGCTTGCGTGCTGTTTGCGAGTGGAATATTCCAGAAGGGTACACGCGTGCTAACCAATTGTAGAGGGCCCCGAAGCAATGAACCCTATACTTTGAAAGCCAATGAAACATTGTGTATTTTTATGACACAGAAGATGACTTGCACTAGGGGTGGGATTAGCTGTCCTCTTGACTTTAGAGATCCAATCACAATTCTATACCCCATAGAAAGTATACTTAGATGTTCCCCGTAGACCAACCACAATTTGTCATAAATGTCCTTATTTTGCCACGTAGTATGACATCACGTATAACAGGTTTTTGCTATATAAGTATACTGTTCGATGAAATGTTTCGAGAAATACTTGTGCGGCATCCGCTGATGCCGTTGAATGCCCTGTTTTAGATAATTGTTAATAAAACAGTTGCAGATTTGCCAACTTCCCGAATCGGTCTGAATATTGGTGTGAGTGTAAGATCTGCATCCCCACCCATCCTAGATAGCGCTACCTCATTTTAAAAGGCGTACGGGTTCACTTGTCATACAGTGTTTGCTTTACGCTGTTGAATTAGGCAAACTCAAGTGTCAGTATAGTTAAGGTTGCATAGAACTTTATATAACAAAAATACTTCCACGTACAACGTTTGAACCTACCATTGGATCTCCACTGAATTTGCTAAGCTGCTTATCATAATCAGTTCAATCAACTAACTGGGATTTGTGAACGCTCCATGCACTGATTCAAATGTTATAAAAAGTTGAATAAAATCATTATTTAATTTCATGTCATGAGCAGAACGTTTGTAGTATAAATTCCCTGCAACAATCTGCAAATATATAATGTAAGAATATAATGTTAAGGTTAGCTAAGTTTACCGAACTATACAAAGTCAATTCTATAGACATTGTATTTACCAAAAGTAAGGAATGGTACTATGATCTTTCAATCTAAATGCAATAATCATAAATGTACAAATACCAATAATCAATGCTTCTCTCACACCAAATCACAGTACCCATTTTATATAATATAAGGTATTCAACAATGGGACTCCACCATGGGTAAAGTGGGTATTGTTAAGTAGTGGTGTGCTGTAAGTACTGGTTTCATAAGTAGTGTGAGAGATTACATGCACATTTAAAACTATTTATTTTACATTGAATGCTTACTGACCGTAACTGTTTTATCTCCAACGTTTATAACTTTGTTTTTTATAGCTAGTAACGGTAACAATTTTTGACAACACACATGCACACAAAGGCGCACATACAGGCGCACACACACACACACACACACACATACACAGAGGCACACATATAGTTAACAAAGCCAGCACAACTTGCCACCTCCATGCACTTTAGTCATACTATTTACATAAGCTACCTAATATTTAAAGTGAGTATTTTCTAATAGCAGAGAAGAGTGCGATAAGGTTTGATTTGAAGATTTGATGATTTGATTTGTAGTGTTATTGACATTGCTTATATTGTGTGTTTGTAGTCACCTTATCATTGCCATTTCCAATGTTTAAATAATTTGAGAGGTCTTTGAGGGGAGAACATTTGACTCACTGTTAAAATATATTTGTACAGCCTATTAGCTTATTGTATGCTTGGCTTTACTTCATTCTTTATTGATTCACTGAAAATAGAGTAACATTTCCATACATTGTATTGAAGAAATACTCCTCCTTGTTTTCTGTGTTTACTGCATTACATGTTATGTCCATGTTGTCAGTCCAGTTAAAGGCTATATGTGCGAGCATGTCGGCTATGCGACTATTGGCAGATATGGGAATAGTAATACAGGAGGAAACGGACCACATGTCCCTATGCATAGCTACTGAATTATATAGTGTTGACAGGGATAAGAATTACTTTGATAAAATGGTGATATTGTCAATAATAGTAAGAATCACATTCAGTGGAACCCCAAGAATTTGGAAAAAGCAAATGCACTAGTGTTAATCCAAGTGCCGAAATTCATTGCTCAACGTATGAATAGTGAAAGAGGAGAGTTTACGACTATTATAGACGGTTTATAGTCATTTTTTCGAATGCAAAAATGTCGAAATAATAATAATGTATACAATTAAAAAAAACGGGATTCGACTTTTTTTTTTTCGACATTATTTTTTCAAAAAAGTTGTCATTCGACATTTTTTTTCAAAAAAATGACTGACCACCATTATAGACAACTTCTTAGACTAAAAAAGTTTGACCCAAAACCGACGAGAGTCCAAGCGTCCACATGAAAGTTGGAATTTGATAGGTAAAAGAAATGTGTGATTTGATAGCAAAATTCAGACTCCTAAAAAAATAATTGCAGAACCAAATATCCTTGATTGTGAAAATTGCTGGGGAAACTGATAGAGATTGGGAAACAAGTATAACAATTCAAATAGTCAGACAATCATATAGGAGTTGGCTAAAATCACATAACCTTACATGTGAGAGAGACATCTGGTACCAGCTGGCAGCACACACCCGTAGTAATAACACTAATGGAATGTGAGTAGAAATTTGAGGAACCGCTAAACGAGCACTATCTATACAAAGTGTACTTGAGAGTCCCTGGGTCGAACATATTGAGAAACCTTAAATAGTCAAATTCCGCCAGATGTGGTTCTAGAAATCCCTAAAGTAGTATGGAAATGCAAATCCTCGGTTGATGACTTAATAGTTATCATCTCTAAACTAAAAGCCTCACGTGTCACCAGCCCAGATAGTACATGTCATTGCCTAATTAAAAAATCACCACAAATATGAGCACAAGCATTACTGCTCCTGTTTGTGGATATAGGTAAAAGTGGTATAATACCGTCTTCCGGGAGAGTGAGCCATATCCTGCAGGTATACAAGAAGGGATGTTGGACCAATCAGACCCACTACAGATTGCTACCCATGCTGGCCATTACTGCGGAAATGTTCACCAAAAATATCCTGATCGAACTTACGGAATGGATTTCCACTAAAAAGATTCTCCCATCAAATCAAATAGGATTTAGACCAAATTCCAACACTACCCATAACCTATTGATATTGATGTATGCAATTAGATATATGAATCAAATATTGTCAAGGATGGCA